>NC_041387.1:400447366-400461998 GCF_002162155.2 Triticum dicoccoides
CGTCGGCGGACCAGCGGTCGGCGAGCGCGTCGAGGTGCACCGAGTTGTAGGGCAGGCTGTAGTTGTCGCACCTGCCCGTGGCCCGCGCCAGGAACGGCGCCCAGTAGACGGACACCGTGACGTTGTGCGTCGGGAACGCCCAGCGCCAGAACTTGCGCGTCCCGGGCTCCGGGTCGCGGTACACGAGATGGTACGGGAACGACGCACCCAGGAGGCAGACCAGCGACTCGGCCTGGTTCCGCGCCATGGAGTCGCCGACGAAGGCCACGTGCTCGCGCGGACCGCGCCGAGGAACGCCGCGGCGTCGAAGCCCGGGAGCTGGCACCCGGGCGCCGCCGGCTGCCACCGCCAGTCGAGGTAGCCGGTGTCGGGGCGCCCGTTGCGGACGCAGTTCTCGCTGTCCTTGACGTTGCACTCGGTGCCGTTGTACCGCCGGGCGTGCCCCGCCGCCCGCACCCACTGCCCCTCCGAGTAGTCGCAGCCGGAAGAAGTCGATCCTTCTGCAAGAAACAAGCACAAAAGACTAAAACACACACGACTTGAGCAAAAGTGCTAAACCACACGACGCGCAGACGCGTAGTACCTTCAATGTAGGCGCTGGTGATGTACTGGAGCAGAGGCGAGACGACGACATTTTCGCGTGCGGCGCGCGGGGAGCAGCAGATGAGGTGGAGGAGAGCCAGGCAGAGCACGGCGGAGAAGAGCCAGGCCAAGACGACTCTGCCATGGTGAGTCGAGGACGGCTTCTGGCTGTGCTGGTGATGCAGTGGCTGGTACGCTCCCATGATCACTAGCTAGCTATCGTAACCACGGCCGAATCGCTCGGGGCTAGGAGGTTCCAGGGGGGTTGTAACTTTCAGCTAAGCCGGTGTTAATATAGTCAGGAACTAACTCATGGTGGGTGGCTTTCCAGTTTGTACGGAGTACCGTTATTTCGGCTGCCATGCAAACAATTTGTTTGATGATACTAAGGTTTTACGTACACGTGAAGAGCTAGCGATCCTCGGATGCAGCTTGCCGCGCTGACGTGCATGCGGTCGCGGTCAGACGTGAGCTTACGGAAACCTTAATGGTTCTTGAGATTTGGGCAAAGATCGAGAGACTGAATCCATGCAAGTGGCCATTGTCAATGGCTTTCTTGCTCAACGTACGTGCCTAGGTAACTGGGTTATATCGATCGATAGTCCTGTGGCAGGAGGATCCAGCATGGGTTGTAGATCTCCAGGCGATCGAGCGCTAGCAGCGATGTAAACCGTGGGTGAGTCGTGCTTGGGGTCGAGCACTTGGCCGTTGATTTCGACGTTGAGGAGTTCTGACTTTCTCATTCCAGGATTCTCGTTTACCAATGTTGCAGTGGCTTTGTCCAAGCATCGTAAACCCATTCGGTACCGATGTGCTCCGTACAGTTCCGATGCGCGCCGTCCGTTAACCGAGAAAGTATACTTCCGTTGATTTCTCAAATAAGCATCCGGCTCCAGTTTTTTTCTTTTCGAGATAGAGAAACTTCAATCTATTCATCATCTTTTTCAGTTTTTTTTTCAATGTTGTCCAGATTATTGTCATTGAGCAAAGAATGACAAGCACGACCAAAAATCAGTTTGTTTCATGCCTGATAGGTCGACCATGAAAACCATTTTCTTGGTGCGGCAACTTATGGAGAGATGCATGGAGCAAAAGAAGGACTTGCATATGATGTTTATTGACTTGAGAAGGCCTATGATAAGATACCGAGGAACGTCATGTGGCATCGGCGGCGCTGCGGGTATTCCTGGGACTTCCCTAGAATACCAAAGAATCTCGTGTAAAAAAAATATACTACATATATTATACAGTGATGATTTGGCCCATGACTCAATTGCAGCCCAAACTGCGGCAGCCACGCACGAAGCGAGACGCGGCCGAGCGGGCGTCTGGTTAGGCGCGCGAGCGTCCTCTTCTCCAGCCACTGCTCGTCTCCCTCCCCAATCTCAAATCGATCCCCTTTCCCCTCTTCAAGCACTGAAGCCTGAAGGCGGCGGCGGCACTGCTCCAGCGCCCAGGTCCGGCCGGCCCTCTCCTGCGCCGCCGCCTCTCCCTCGACCCCTCACTCCCCTGCCCTCGCCCATCTGCCCTCGCCCCTCGCCCTCTGGCCCTCTCCTCCGCCGCTCCGCGGCTTCGCCAGGCAGCAAGTGCCAGCCGGCGGACATGCACATCCACTGCACAGCAGCACAGGCAGACTGCATCCAACCTCCACGGCGCGACATCGCCCTCCACGGCCTCCATCCAGTCTGCACATCCATCCAGTACTGCATCTACTAGGTATTCATTCCCTCTATTCTCAAACAAATCTGAAGATTTTTATTTTTTCACTAATTGCTTGTAAATTGAAATTGAACTATCAAATGATTGCTAGATGGACCACAAATGATTGCTAGATGGACACTGAACTACTTCTCTTGTTTGTGATAATGTGATGTAGATGAAGAAGAAGAATGTTAGCTAGTTTGAATTGTGGGACAAATCTTCGAAGGCAAGGAAAATAACTTCTACATCCACACCAACTTCTCTTTCCGTTGAGGTTGAGAGCAATCTGCAGCTAGTATTAGTGAACACACATGATGAAGCTCCGCAACCGGAGAGGGAGAGAGGCTCCCCAACCCCAATTCTAGATGATGAAGCAGTTGATGAAGATGATGAAAAAATGCCCCAATTTGAAGCAGATTTGGCTGCTCTGGAACGTGATCCCGGCAAGCGACTTCCTATATCTTCATATCATGTCATTGACCAGGATAGAGTTAGAAGGAGATACATTGACTTGGGAGCTTGTCAACCAAAGGATCATAAGTTTGAAATCAAAGATTTTAGTGGACATTCTCGTCGCTTTTCCTCTACTTGGTTTAAAGATCATAAGTGGCTTGAGTACAGCGTGGAAAAAGAGTTTGCTTTTGCTTTGTTTGCTACTTGTTCAAGGATAAAATAAAAAGTCCCGGAGGAGATGCATTTGTGAATGGTGGATTTAATAATTGGAACATGAAAGCAAGATTGAAGAGGCATATTGGAGCTGTTAGTAGTGCTCATGCTGAAGCTCAAGAAAAATATATGATATGTTCACTACACCTACAACATCAATTAGGGAGTCTATTGCTTCAAACACCTCACAATACAAGGCTTTGTATAAACAGCGTTTGACATTGACACTCAAGTGTGTGAGATTTCTATTGAGCCAAGGTTTGGCATTTAGGGGGCATGATGAAAGTGAAGACTCGCTAAATAAAGGAAATTTCCTTGAGCTTCTAAATTGGCTAGCAGGAAATTTTGAAGAGGTTAACAGGGTTGTTCTCAAGAATGCTCCACAGAACTGCAAGATGACTCACCATGATATACAACAAGAGGTCATAAAATGTTGTGCACATGAGACTACTAAACTAGTCATTGAAGAACTTGATGGTGGTCATTTTGCAATACTTGTAGATGAGTCTAGTGATGTGTATCAGAATGAACAGTTGGCTTCATCTATTTGTTGCTTATGACCAAGAGAAGTTGGTTAGGCTTGCTACAAAGTTTTATGTTTCCGATTTTACAAGTGATGAACTGGCAAGACTTCCATGGCAACTAAACATGTATGTTACTAATGTGCATAGATATGAAAGGTTTCAAAACCTGAAAAATCTGTGTCAGCTTTTAGTTATGCTTGTTGAGACAAACAAGCATGAACTATATCATATTGTTTACAAGCTTCTTAAGTTGGTATTGATTCTCCCAGTAGCTACTGCTAGTGTTGAAAGGGTATTCTCTTCAATGAGCTATGTGAAGAATAAGCTAAGGAACAAAATGGGTGATGAATATTTGAACAATTGTTTGGTTACATTTGTTGAGAGAGAATTTTTCAATCAAGTGAAGGATGAAGATGTCATCAATCTCTTCCAGAAAGGCGACTGCAAAGTTATATTGTAAGAAGGGTATCATCACTTTATCAATCAAAAGGTACTTTTGTATTCATGTCATTATGGTCCGATACATTGAAATATTGCTACTGCCATTATCCTAGTGTTGTTTTGTTCATATATTGCTTGTGGTCTGTTGTTTGGTTCATATACTATATTTAGAGCAAAAAAAATTGGGTGAATACCCAGCCTTCATTTCCTCGAGCCGCCACTGTCATGTGGTGGGCCTTGGAGAAACACAAAGTCCTAGCAAAATACATTTCCCTCATCAAGAACAAGTACGATAATGTTGTGACAAGTGTCCGAACAAGTGATGTCGACACTGATGACTTCCCGACTAAGATAGGACTACATCAGGGGTGAGATTTGAGCCCTTATCTTTTTGCCTTGGTGATGGATGAGGTCACAAGGGATATACAAGGAGATATTCCATGGTGTATGCTCTTTGCGGATGATGTGGTGCTAGTTGACGATAGTCGGGCGGGGGTAAATAGGAAGTTAGAGTTATGGAGACAAACCTTGGAATCGAAAGGGTTTAGGCTTAGTAGAACTAAAACCGAGTACATGATGTGTGGTTTCAGTACTACTAGTGTTGGGGAACGTAGTAATTCAAAAAAATTCCTACAATCATGCAAGATGCATAGCAACAAGATGGGAGAGTGTGTCCACGTACCCTCGTAGACCGAAAGCGGAAGCGTTTAGTAACTCGATTGATATAGTCGAACGTCTTCACGATCCAACCGATCCAAGTACTGTATGTACGGCACCTCCATGTTCAGCACACATTCAGCACGATGACGTCCCTCGTGCTCTTGATCCAGTTGAGGACGAGGGAGAGTTCCGTCAGCACGACGGCGTGGCGACGGTGATGATGAAGTTACCGGTGCAGGGCTTCGCCTAAGCACTACGACGATATGACCGAGGTGTTAAACTATGGAGGGGCACCGCACACGGCTAAGAGATTCTCTGTTGTGCTTTGGGGTGCCTCCTGGTCACATATATAAAGGAGGGAGAGCAGGAGGCCAACTACGGTTCCCAATCCTAGTTGGAGTCCCCTTCCTTATCCATGATGGGGAGAGAGGGAAGGAGGAGGAGAGGGAGAAGGAAAGGGGGGCGCCCCCTCCCTAGTCCAATTCTGACTTGCCATGGGGAGGGGGCGGCCACCCTTGCGGCCCTCCTCTCCTTTTCACTAAGGCCCATGAAGGCCCACTACTTCCCCCCCGGGGGGGGGTCAGGTAACCTCCCGGTTCCCCGATAAATATCCGAAACGTCCCGAAACCATTCCGGTGTCTGAATACCTTCGTCCAATATATCAATATTTATGTCTCGTCCATTTCGAGACTCCTCGTCATGTTCGTGATCTCATCTGGGAATCCGAACAAACTTCAGTCATCAAAAAGACATAACTCTTAATACAAATCATCATCGAACGTTAAGCGTGTGGACCCTACGGGTTCGAGAACTATGTAGACATGATCGAGACACATCTCCAATCAATAACCAATAGCGGAACCTAGATGCTCATATTGGATCCTACATATTCTACGAAGATCTTTATCGGTCAAACCGCACAACAACATACATTGTTCCCTTTGTCATCGATATGTTACTTGCCTGAGATTCGATCGTCGGTATCATCATACCTAGTTCAATATCATTACCGGCAAGTCTCTTTACTCGTTCCGTAATGCTTCATCCCGCAACTAACTCATTATTCACACTGCTTGCAAGGCTTATAGTGATGAGCATTACCGAGAGGGTCCAGAGATACCTCTCTGATACACAGAGTGACAAATCCTATTCTTGATCTATGCCAACCCAAAAAATACCTTCGGAGATACCTGTAGAGCATATTTATAATCATGCAGTTATGTTGTGACTTTTGATAGCACACAAGGTGTTCCTCCGGTATTCAGGAGTTGCATAATCTCATAGTTAGAGGAACATGTATAAGTCATGAAGAAAGCAGTAGCAATAAAACCGTAACGATCATAATGCTAAGCTAACGGATGGGTCTTGTCCATCACATCATTCTCCTAATGATGTGATCCCGTTCATCAAATGACAACACATGTCTATGGTTAGGAAACATAACCATCTTTGATTAACGAGCTAGTCAAGTAGAGGCATACTAGGGACACTTTGTATTGTCTATGTATTCACACATGTACTAAGTTTCCTGTTAATACAATTCTAGCATGAATAATTAATATTTATCATGATATAAGGAAATATAAATAACAACCTTATTATTGCCTCTAGGGCATATTTCCTCCAGTCTCCCACTTGAACTAGAGTCAGTAATCTAGATTACAAAGTAATGATTCTAACACCCATGGAGTCTTGGTGCTGATCATGTTTTGCTCGTGGAAGAGGCTTACTCAACGGGTCTGCAACATTCAGATTCGTATGTATCTTGCAAATCTCTCTGTCTCCCTCCACGACTTGATGATGGATGGAATTGAAGCGTCTCTTGACGTGTTTGGTTCTCTTGTGAAATCTGGTTTCCTTTGCCAAGGCAATTGCACCAGTATTGTCACAAAAGATTTTCATTGGACCCGATGCACTAGGTATAACACCTAGATCGGATATGAACTCCTTCATTTGTTGCTTCTGAAGCAGCTATGTACTCCGCTTCACACGTAGATCGCGCCACGACGCCTGCTTGGAACTGCACCAACTGACAACTCCATCATTCATTATAAATACGTATCCAGATTGCGACTTAGAGTCATCCGGATCAGTGTTAAAGTTTGCATCAACGTAACCATTTATGACAAGCTCTTTGTCACCTCCATAAACAAAAAACATATCCTTAGTCCTTTTTAGGTATTTCAGGATGTTCTTGACCGTTGTCCAGTGCTCCACTCCTGGATTACTTTGGTACCTCCCTGCTATACATATAGCAAGGCACACATCAGGTCTGATACACTAGGGGTGGAAACGGATCGGATGCGGATCGGATAGTGCTCTTACCACTTCCATTTTCATATTTTGAAAATGAATACGAATCCGAATATGGATGTTATCGGATACGGATGCGGCTCGGATAGTATTCGAATACGGATACGTGTCGGATATTTTCTTGATTCGGAACGGATACGAATAATATAAACATATTGCTTAAGTAAATTAGTCGATAGCTTTGTGACCTGAAATAATCAACTTGTGACATGCAATAAGTCAATGATAAATAGGTTTATGAATAAATACTATTGTAATGCATAATAATTTATAAGTTTAATCATATAAAGAGTAAAATTGGACCCCTTATTTGGCTTTTATGTTGGAGAATTGGAATACTGGGTCTAGAATTTTGAAAATTACCTCCCATAATCTTATTCGGATACGGATATTATCCACTTCCATATCCATATTTGTGTCAAAATCTCCAACCATATTTTATTTTTTATTTGTTTAATAAATTCGGATACGGATAATTTCCATTTCCATTTTGGTTCGGATGCGGATGTTTCGGATACGAATAGGCATTTTCTCGAATACGAATATCGGATATTTCGGATTATCCGCTACCACTTTCCACCCCTATGGTACACAACATTGCATACATGATAGAACCTATGGCTGAAGCATAGGGAATAACTTTCATTTTCTCTCTATCTTCTGCAGTGGTCGGGCATTGAGTCTGACTCAACTTCACACCTTGCAACACAGGCAAGAACCCTTTCTTTGCCTGATCCATTTTAAACTTTTTCAAAACTTTATCAAGGTATGTGCTTTATGATAGTCCAATTAAGCGTCTTGATCTATCTCTATAGATCTTGATGCCCAATATGTAAGCAGCTTCACCGAGGTCTTTCATTGAAAAATTCTTATTCAAGTATCATTTCCAATCAACAATATGTCATCCACATATAATATTAGAAATGCTACAGAGCTCCCACTCACTTTCTTGTAAATACAGGCTTCTCCAAAAGTCTATATAAAACCGTATGCTTTGATCACATTATCAAAGCGTATATTTCAACTCCGAGAGGCTTGCACCAGTCTGTAAATGGATCGCTGGAGTTTGCACACTTTGTTAGCACCTTTTGGATCGACAAAACCTTCTGGTTGCATCATATACAACTCTTATTTAAGAAATCCATTAAGGAATGCAGTTTTGACATCCATTTACCAAATTTCATAATCATAAAATGCGGCAATTGCATACATGATTCGGACAGACTTAAGCATCGCTACGGGTGAGAAGGTCTCATCATAGTCAACTCCTTGAACTTGTCGAAACCTTTCGCAACAAGTCGAGCTTTGTAGGCAGTAACATTACCGTAGCGTCAGTCTTCTTCTTGAAGATCCATTTATTTTCTATGACTTGCCGATCATCGGGCAAGTCCACCAAAGTCCATACTTTGTTCTCATACATGGATCCCATCTCAGATTTCATGGCCTCAATCCATTTCGCAGAATCTGGGCTCATCATCGCTTCCTCATAGTTCGTAGGTTCATCATGGTCTAGTAACATGACATCCAGAATAGGTTACCGTACCACTCTGGTGCTGACCGCACTCTGGATGACCTACGAGGTTTGATAGTAACTTGATCTGAAGTTTTATGATCATCATCATTAGCTTCCTAACTAATTGGTGTAGGAATCACAGGAACTAATTTCTCTGATGAACTACTTACCAATTTGGGAGAAGGTACAATTACCTCATCAAGTTCTACTTTCCTCCCACTCACTTCTTTCGAGAGAAACTCCTTCTATAGATAGGATCCATTCTTAGCAACGAATATCTTGCCTTTGGATCTGTGATAGAAGGTGTACCCAACGGTTTCCTTTGGGTATCCCATGAAGATGCACTTCTCCGATTTGGGTTCGAGCTTATCAGGTTGAAGCTTTTTTACATAAGCATCGCAGCCCCAAACTTTAAGAAACGACAACTTGGGTTTCTTGCCAAACCACAGTTCATAAGGTGTCGTCTTAGCGGACATCGATGGTGCCCTATTTAAAGTGAATGCAGACGTCTCTAAAGCAAAACCCCAAAACGATAGCAGTAAATCAGTAAGAGACATCATAGATCGCACCTCCAATAAAGTACGGTTACGACGTTCGGACACACCATTACGTTGTGGTGTTCCAGGTGGGTGAGTTGTGAAACTATTCCACATCGTTTCAAATGAAGGCCGAACTCATAACTCAAATATTCACCTCCATGATCAGATCGTAGAAACTTTATTTCTTGTTACGATCATTTTCCACTTCACTCTGAAATTCTTTGAACTTTTCAAATGTTTCAGACTTATGTTTCATTAAGTAGATATACCCATATCTGCTCAAATCATCTATGAAGGTCAAAAAATAACGATATCCGCCACGAGCCTCAACACTCATTGGACCGCATACATCGGTATGTATTATTTTCAGTAAGTCAGTAGCTCGTTTCATTGCTCAGGAGAACGGAGTTTTAGTCATCTTGCCCATGAAGCATGGTTCGCAAGCACCAAGTGATTCATAATCAATTGATTCCAAAAGCCCATCAGCATGGAGTTTCTTCATGCGCTTTACACCAATATGACCTAAACGGCAGTGCCACAAATAAGTTTCCCTATCGTTATCAACTTTGCATCTTTCGACTTCAATATTATGAACATCTGTATCACCACGATTGAGATTCAACAAAAATAGACCACTCAACAAGGGTGCATGACCATAAAAGATATTACTCATATAAATAGAACAACCATTATTCTCTGATTTAAATGAATAACTGTCTCGCATCAAACAAGATCCAGATATAATGTTCATGCTCAACGCTGGCACCAAATAACAATTATTTAGGTGTAAAACTAATCCCGAAGGTAGATGTAGAGGTAGCATGCTGACGGCGATCACATCGACCTTGGAACCATTTCCGACGCGCATCGTCACCTCGTCCTTAGCCAATCTTCGTTTAATCTGTAGCCCCTGTTTCGAGTTGAAAATATGAGCAACAGAACCAGTATCAAATATCCAGGCGCTACTACGAGCATTAGTAAGGTACGCATCAATAATATGTGTATCAAGTATACCTTTCACTTTGCCATCCTTCTTATCCGCCAAATACTTGGGGCAGTTTCGCTTCCAGTGACCACTCCCTTTGCACTAGAAGCACTCAATTTTTGGCTTAGGTCTAGACTTGGGCTTCTTCGCGAGAGTAGCAACTTGCTTGCTATTCTTCTTGAAGTTCCCCTTCTTCCCTTTGCCCTTTTTCTTGAAACTAGTGGTCTTGTTAACCATCAACACTTGATGCTCCTTCTTGATTTCTACCTCCGCAACCTTTAGCATTGTGAAGAGCTCGGGAATCGTTTTTGTCATCCCTTGCATATTATAGTTCATCATGAAGCCTTTGTAGCTTGGTGGTAGTGATTGAAGAACTCTGTCAATGACACTATCATTAGGAAGATTAACTCCTAGCTGAGTCAAGTGGTTATGGTACCCAGACATTTTGAGTGTATGTTTCACTAACAGAACTGTTCTCCTCCATCTTGCAGCTATAGAACTTGTTGGAGACTTCATATCTCTCAACTTGGCATTTGCTTGAAATATTAACTTCAACTCTTGGAACATCTCATATGCTGCATGACGTTCAAAACGTATTTGAAGTCTGGATTCTAAGTTGTAAAGCACACACTGAACTATCGAGTAGTCATCAGCTTTGCTCTGCCAGATGTTCATAACGTCCGTAGTTACTCCTGCAGTGGGACTTGCACCTAACGGTGCTTCCAGGATGTAATTCTTCTGTGCAGCAATGAGGATAATCCTCAAGTTACGGACCCAGTCCGTGTAATTGCTACCATCATCTTTCAACTCAGCTTTCTCTAGGAACGCATTAAAATTCAAGGGAACGGTAACACGGGCCATTGATCTACAACAACATAGACATGCAAAAACTATCAGGACTAAGTTCATGATAAATTGAAGTTCAATTAATCATATTACTTAAGAACTCTCACTTAGATAGGCATCCCTCTAGTCATCTAAATGATCATGTGATCCAAATCAACTAAACCATGTCCGATCATCACGTGAGATGGAGTAGTTTTCAATGGTGAACATCTCTATGTTGATCATATCTACTATATGATTCATGTTCGACCTTTCGGTCTCAGTGTTCCGAGGCCATATCTGCATATGCTAGGCTCGTCAAGTTTAACCCGAGTATTCTGCACGTGCAAAACTGGCTTGCACCCATTGTATGTGAACGTAGAGCTTATCACACTCGATCATCATGTGGTGTCTCAGCATGACGAACTATAGAAACAGTGCATACTCAGGGAGAACACTTATACCTTGAAATTTAGTAAGGGATCATCTTATAATGCTCTCGCCATACTAAGCAAAATAAGATGCATAAAAGATAAACATTACATGCAATCAAAATATGTGACATGATATGTCCATCATCATCTTGTGCTCATGATCTCCATCATCGAAGCATCACCATGATCTCCATCGTCACCAGCTTGACACCTTGATCTCCATCGTAGCATTGTTGTCATCTCGCCAACTATTGCTACTATGACTATCGCTACCGCTTAGTGATAAAGTAAAGCAATTACATGGCGATTGCATTTCATACAATAAAGCGACAACCATATGGCTCCTGCCAGTTGCCGATAACTCTGTTACAAAACATGATCATCTCATAAAACAATTTATATCACATCATGTCTTGACCATATCACATCACAACAAGACCTGCAAAAACAAGTTAGACGTCCTCTACTTTGCTGTTGCAAGTATTACGTGGCTTCTTTGGGCTTCTGGTAAGAACCGTTCTTACCTACGCATCAAAACCACAACGATTTTTTGTCAAGTGTGCTATTTTTAACCTTCAACAAGGACCGGCCCTAGTCAAACTTGATTCAACTAAAGTTGGACAAACAGACACCCGCCAGCCACCTGTGTGCAAAGCACGTCGATAGAACCAGTCTCATGAGCACGGTCATGTAATGTCGGTCCGGGCTGCTTCATCCAACAATACCGCCAAATCAAAGTAAGACATTGGTGGTAAGCAATATGACTATTATCGCCCACAACTCTTTCTGTTCTACTCGTGCATATCATCTATGCATAGACCTGGCTCGGATGCCACTGTTGGGGAACGTAGTAATTCAAAAAAAACCTACGATCACACAAGATCTATCTAGAAGATGCATAGCAACGAGACAGAAGAGTGTGTCCACGTACACTCGTAGACCGAAAGCGGAAGCGTTTAGTAACACGGTTGATGTAGTTGAACGTCTTCACGATCCAACAGATCCAAGTACCGAACGTACGGCACCTCCGTGTTTAGCACATGTTCAGCATGATGACGTCCCTCATGCTCTTGATCCAGTTGAGGACGAGGGAGAGTTCTTTCAGCACGACGGCGTGGTGACGGTGATGATGAAGTTACTGGCGCAGGGCTTTGCCTAAGCACTACGACGATATGACCGAGGTGTTAAACTGTGGAGGGGGCACCGCACACGGCTAAGAGATTGTCTGTTGTGCTTTGGGGTGCCCCCTGGCCACGTATATAAAGGAGGGAGAGGAGGAGGTTGCGGCCAGGAGGGGCGCGCCGTAGGAGAGTCCAACTAGGATTCCCAATCCTAGTTGGAGTCCCCTTCCTTTTGCAAGAGGGGAGAGAGAGGGAAGGAGGAGGAGAGGGAGAAGGAAAGAGGGGGGCTCCGCTCCCTCCCTAGTCCAATTCAGACTTGCCATGGGGGGTGCGCCCACCCTTGCGGCCCTCCTCTCCTTTTCACTAAGGCCCATGGAGGCCCACTACTTCCCTGGGGGGGGGGGTCCGGTAACCTCCCGGTTCCCCATTAAATATCTGAAACATCCTGAAACCATTCCGGTGTCTGAATACCTTCGTCCAATATAGCAATCTTTATGTCTCGACCATTTCGAGACTCCTCGTCATGTTCGTGATCTCATCCGGGACTCTGAACAAACTTCGGTCATCAAAAACACATAACTCTTAATACAAATCGTCATCAAACGTTAAGTGTGCGGGCCCTATGGGTTCGAGAACTATGTAGACATGATCGAGACACATCTTCGATCAATAACCAATAGTGGAACCTAGATGCTCACATTGGCTCCTACATATTCTACGAAGATCTTTATCGGTCAAACCACACAACAACATACGTTGTTCCCTATGTTACTTGCCCGAGATTCGATCGTCGGTATCATCATACCTAGTTCAAACTTGTTACCGGCAAGTCTTTTTACTCGTTTTGTAATGCTTCATCCCGTAACTAACTCATTAGTCACATTGCTTGCAGGGCTTATAGTGATGAGCATTACTAAGAGGGCCCAGAGATACCTCTTCGATACACTGAGTGACAAATCATAATCTTGATCTATGTCAACCCAACAAATACCTTCGGAGACACCTGTAGAGCATATTTATAATCACCCAGTTATGTTGTGACGTTTGATAGCACACAAGGTGTTCCTCCAGTATTTGGGAGTTGCATAATCTCATAGTTAGAGGAACATGTATAAGTCATGAAGAAAGCAGTAGCAGTAAAACTGTAACGATCATAATGCTAAGCTAACGGATGGGTCTTGTCCATCACATCATTCTCCTAATGATGTGATCACGTTCATAAAATGACAACACATGTCTATGGTTAGGAAACATAACCATCTTTGATTAACGAGCTAGTCAAGTAGAGGCATACTAGGGACACTATGTATTGTCTATATATTCACACATGTACTAAGTTTCCGGTTAATACAATTCTAGCATGAATAATAAAAATTTATCATGATATAAGGAAATATAAATAACAACTTTATTATTGCCTCTAGGGCATATTTCCTTCAACTAGGTGTGAGGAGGAGGAGGTTAGCCTTGATGGGCAGGTGGTACCTCAGAAGGACACCTTTTGATATTTAGGATCAATGTTGTAGGAGGATGAGGATATTGATGAAGATGTAAACCATCGAATCAAAGCCGGTTGGATGAAGTGGTGCAAGCTTCTGGCATTCTCTGTGACAAGAGAGTGCCACAAAGGCGAAAAGGCAAGTTCTACAGGACGGTTGTTCGACCCAAAATGTTGTATGGCGCTTAGTGTTGGCCGACTAAAAGGCGACATGTTTAATAGTTAGGTGTGGCGGAGATGCGTACGTTGAGATGGATGTGTGACCACACGAGGAAGGATAGAGTCTGGAATGATGATATACGAGATAGAGTTGGGGTAGCACCAATTGAAGAGAAGCTTGTCCAACATCGTCTGAGGTGGTTTGGGCATATTCAGCGCAGGCTCCCAGAAGCTCCAGTGCATAGCGGACGGCTAAAGCGCGCGGAGAATGTCAAGAGAGGTCAGGATAGACCAAATTTGACATGGGAGAAGTCCGTTAAGAGAGACCTGAAGGATTGGAGTATCACTAAAGAACTAGCTATGGACAAGGGTGCATGTAAGCTTGCTATCCATGTGCCAGAGCCATGAGTTGGTCGCGAGATCTTATGCGTTTCACCTCTAGCCTACACCAACTTGTTTGGGACTAAAGGCTTTGTTGTTGTTGTTGTTGTTGTTGTTGTTGTTGTTGTTGTTGTTGTTGTTGTTGTTGTTGTTGTTGTTTGTTGTTGTTTGTTGTTGTTGATGTTGTTATTGCTATTGCTGTTGCTGTTGCTGTTGTTGTTGTTGTTGCTGTTGCTGCTATTGTTGTTGTTGTTGTTGCTGCTGCTGCTGCTGCTGTTGTTGTTGCTGCT
>NC_041387.1:400462244-400487103 GCF_002162155.2 Triticum dicoccoides
GCCGTTGCTGTTGCTGCTATTACTGCTATTGTTGTTGCTGCTGCTGCTGTTGCTGTTGCTGTCGTTGTCGTTGTTGTTGTTGTTGTTGTTGTTGTTGTTGTTGTTGTTGTTGTTGGTTGTTGTTGTTGTTGTTGCCAGATTGTTGTCCAGGAGTACTTGTCAAGTGATTCTACTAGGAGGGCCTGATATCTCATGATTATTCTGAATTTACACTACATATTCTTAAGCTCAGAAAGAAACTTATGAATGTGTCTAGTGGTTCTTTAACTATTTTCTCACATTTATGCGTGCAGTGCTCCAATGGGCATACTATTTGTTCTCAATGCAAGCCAAGGGTTCATAATTGCCATCCAACATGTAGGAGTGAATTGGGTAACACAAGATACCTTGATTTGGAGAAGGTTGGCGCCTCTCCGTAGGTTCCGTGCAAGTTCCAGAACTTTGGATGCTTGGGAATATGAATCGGATGCCAATACATATTGGCCATATGCAGGTTCTGAATGCATTGTCGCTGGTGACATTCCATATCAAATTCTAGAGTGTTTTTTGAACTAATTCTGTTTGATTGTTGTGTAGTTTTTTTTTTGCAGATTTATGCGATCAAATCTTGATATGTAACATGACTTCTATGCTGGACAGTTGCCGGGAATGCGTTGAGAAAATGCAACATGACTTGATGTTTGAAGTTATAGCCTTACAGGGGCATCACTCAAATTTGCAACGATGAAGTTTATACCATGCTTGTGTAGCTCAGTCTGGTATTTTCCTTTCTTCAACATATAAAATGTTGTATTTACTCCTTCGATATCTTGCTTTGACACTAACCAAATTTTTTTGGTTGGGTATGCATGATCCATTCTCTAAGATGGATGGGATTGCTGGTGCTGAAACTGGGTGAGGAAGACATGTCTCGATTATAATTTTCTTCTATGAATGAATGCAACTGAATGCATTTTGTTGGTTAGACATTTCCTTAACAAACTATGAATTATCTTCGGCCTAGCGCGATGTGATGACTCTCACCTGGTTATCCTCTATGGGTGAGTTGCACTCCTCATTAGATCTATCACTGTCCAGGATGGTTCTGAATGTCTTTAACATAATATTTATATTTCTACGTAGACGACCTTATCTTTATTTCTAGGTTGATCGATATGAGTTACTAACAGGTCCTAATGTTATACTTATATACCTGAACCATTATCACTAACTCAAATCACTCTTGCCTACTAACATGTACTGATGTTTAGACTGGGTACTCTCTCTATAGATACCTGAATTCAAAATCATGCATGACGTTCGAGGCGGGAGCCTGCGCCGCCAAAGGGATCCATCATTTTCTCTCCATCGGGTAATCTCTGTTGTCTCTCTATCCTTTCTCAATTTTCCTTTACCTTATAACTATTGCTAATCCACTATTGGATAGTGGCAACAACATGCAGTAGCTGACAGTGAGTGTGAGACTGAGGGTCGGCCGAGCTGCTGGACGGAGGAAGAAGAGGGTGTGGGTATGACGTAGTGGACGATGGAACAGGATGGCGCCGGCCAGCGGAGGGGGCAGATGGTGAGCAGGGGGGCGACGACAACCACTTAGGCCTTGTTTGGTGGAGGAGGTTTGGGGAGATTTGGAGGGGAATATCCACGCAAGGTCCAAAATCCCCAGTAATCCTCGTTAGCCCATTTGGCACGCAGGGATTGGGCAGGCCAACCCCCTCTGATCCCCATGAATCCCCCCAAGCCACGTGGTACAGAAAACCCCCGGAGCCACCCAGGGAACAGAGAAGAGTTGGACGCTTGCTATGTTGCTACTGTTGTAGGAAGTTTAACCAAATAGAGAGATTTCTAAAGGGAGAGGGATTAGTGGGGAATTGAGGGGATTGGGTGAAGGAGAGGGATTCACCCAATCCCCTGAAATCCCCCTCTCCACAAATCTCCCCAATCCCCTTGTATCAAACGAGGCCTTAGGAGGTCAAGGCAATGGAAGAATAAGGAGTGGGTGACTCGAGTGAGATGGGGCTTGAGCGGATGTTGTCTATGCGGCAATGACCAATGAAAAGATCCTCTCGGTGAGCCCTCTCCCTCTCGTTTGACTATATAATTTGGTATTATAAGGATGACTAATGAAGACTGTATTTGGTGAATACATTTTGTTTTGTTGATACGTTGAGCAATAAACATTGAGTAGTTCGTTTGTTTTCATTTCTGTTCATTATGGCAAACTGATTAGGTTGATTTAGTTGATTACATGGAGAACGAGTAGGTGCTCAGCAGATAGAAAACGTTTAGTTCATTGTGGATTGGTCCAATGCCTGCTCATTTCCCCCATCACTTCATTTTTATAGTACTTGTATAGGAGATTTAGCATGGAAACCGTCCAAGTAAAAGAAATATGGAAAGCTAGCTCACCTTTCTAATTTCTTTTCTCAGTCACTCCTGCTGTTGTTAGAGCATGTCTAACAGATCCTGTAAATCAGGCCATCCATTATAATAACCACCGGTTTGCGGGATCCATTTCATATCCCCGGCAAGAACGGATGCTTCAAATCGGGCCATCCCAGAAAAAATTTTATGGGTCCCGCATCCGCGAGCCCAATTCCTCCATATGTGCGGGAATCCACCCAATTTTGCTGGATCCCCTTTCGGTTGGCGCGAAGCAACTTCCGCCAACATCACTTCCCGCCTCCCGCCCCAAATATTTTTTGAAATTTTGAAAGATAAATGAATTTGGAAATATTATTGAAATTGTGAAGCATTTTTAAAATTATCAACATTTTTTAAAATCATAAAATATTTTAAAAGGGAAGAAAAGGAAAAAAGGCAGAATATGCGAAAAGCAAAAGCAAACAAAAATAAAAATAACAGAGAATAAACAGGGAAGAAAACAAACAGAAACCCCGGTTATGAGAACCTTCTAGAAAGTTCCAAGAACCGGTGCAAAACGTTAAGTTATATGAAGATAATTGCATCTATCGTCCTCATACTTGCTGCCTTGTACCAAAACAGTCTTCATATTTTAAAAGTTTTCAGTACGTTCCTTATACTTGTGTGTGTAGTCGCTGCATACCAAGGCTCCCGGGGCACGGCGATTAGCCGCCCGTTGCGAGTCGCCTGCAGGGAGCAGATATTGGGCCCGCCAACTAACCGCGTCCTGCAGTAGCTGACGGCATACCAAGGCTATCTGTTTTTTTTACTTTTGTCTATACTTATAAATATTGTGAATATATATTACAAATAACAGTTTATATATGAAAAAAGTAAAATTTGTATAGAAAAATGCTTCCAATGTATACAAAAAGTTTACCATGTGAATAACAAAAGTAGAAATGTTAATCATGTGTATGGAAAATGTTAATCATGTGTACAAAAAATGTTGACAATTAAAAATGTCAAATGCTTAAAAAATTATGTGACATTTAAAAAACGTTTATACATTGTAAAAAATAAGATTGTGTAATAAAAAAATGATCATACAATAAAAAATGCAAGTTACATTTAAAGAATGTACACAAGTTTAAAAAATGTGTTCACAGCATTTGCAAAACAATGTTTGTACCATGTGAAATAAGTTTTGCATAGTTCAGAAAAATATTTGTATCATTAAAAAGTTCCAACATGTAGTGAAAGAATGTTTGACATGTGTTCAAAAAATGTTCAAGACATGTTATCATAAAAATTTAGATATGTATTAGAAAAATGTGAAACCTTTTTAAAACAAATTGTGTATTAAAAGTGTAGAACATGTATTAAAAAGAGTAGACATCAAAACATATACTGAATTTTTTGAATTATATATTTAGAAAATGTTAATAATATGTAAAAATATTTCCTAGTGTGTACGGAAAATGTACAATGCGTATGAAAAATGTAGACATGTGTTGAAAAAAAAGTAAAAACCAGAGAAAATCGATGAACACCGAAGAAAGAAAGAAATCAAGAAACAACAAATAAAACCAGAGAAAAAATAAACAAAAAGAAAAAGGAAAAAAGGAAGAGAACCGAACAAAAGACCAAAAAGAAAGAAAAAAGAAAAGGGAAAAGGAAAACCGAAAAAAAAATCCATAGAAAACATGAGGAAAACTAGGCTACAAACAGTAGAAAAGCCAAGATAAAAAACAACAACAGAAAACGAACTCACGCCGTACTATAGTGTTGGGTTAGTCTGCTATTGCCCGCCGGTAAGCGATTCCTATTGGGAATCGATATGGTTCCCTAAAAAAAAGAATTAGGAATCGATACAGGGGAGCATAACCCTTGTGAGGGACCCCTGCCCCCTCGGAGCCCAAATTCACAATATCAATCGAGCCTCTTGCAGGTCGGCACACATGAATTGGTCAGCGTTTCACCCCAAAAAAAGGTGATAGTTGCATTTTTATTCAATTGGATTATCTACTAAGTCTATATGATAGCATTTAACATGATGGTAACAAGCCAACAAAAATGTGTCTTGTTTACTATGACTAATGGTTCTATTCATATATTCGTAGTGCGAAACCATACCACATAACCGCACAATATGTATTGTGTATTATGAGCCGTGATGTGCCACACGAGCGGTAACTTGTAACCGATTTTCAAATATTTTATTCATTTTAAATATAGTGTACATTCCCGCAAAAAAAAGTGTACATTAGTTTTAATGCAAGTCAAATTTTTGCAACTTTGCTCAAATTTATGGGGAAAATTGACACACCATATCAATAAAATTGTCGTTTGCAAACGAAGCCTATCTCATATGGTTAATTTTTTTCATGGAAGCAACCCATCAGAATTCAAATCCGAGATTTGGCACTGATGCTTGCATTTTTCTTGATTTATTTAGGACGCGGCTAACTGCCACATGTGTGCCATACTAGCCATCCGCCCACACACCATGTGTGGCGTGAGCAGAAGGCAGCCACACGGGGTGTGTGTGGACGAACATTAGAATTGCCCACACGTGTGGGCGCAGCTACTTCGTGCCACACGCTCAACAAAGTACTACTCATCTTTATCCCGCGCGTGTGGCATGAAGCAAAGATGCCCACATATCCTGGCACAGCTACGTTAGGTACTCCCGCAGAATGACGATTTAGTTGCCATCCGGGATGACAGATGTAGTTATCCGGGGATGGCAAATGTAGTTGTAAAAGCATGGCAACTCTATCTGTTTTGGTTAACTATAGTTGCCATGTCTAATTTATGGTAGTTGTCGTGTGTAATCAAACCATAGTTGCCGTATGTGATTAACTACTTGCCACATATGGTCAAACAGTAGTTGCCATGTGTGTTTACCTAGTTGCCACGTGTGGTTCAACCATAGTTGTCATGTATGATTAATCACAATTGCCATGTGTGTTTATCTGGTTGCCACGTACCCGCAACTACAGTTGCCGTCTTGCAACGAATCATAGTTGTCATGTGTGCTTACCTAGTTGCCACGTACGTGTACTGCATTTGCCATCCAACAACGTACGGGTGTTGTGTGGGCGAAATCAGTTCGCCCACACACACCTGAACTAGGTGTTGGCTGTGTGGGCAGAAATAGTTCGATCACACAGCGCAGCTGCCAAACCGCGTGTTGTGGGTGTGTGGGCGAACTCTCCAACGCCCGCACACTAGCCCCATCCTACGTAGCACGCGAATTCTGCCTCAATGTTTCAAGATTCATGCAAACTTGACTGGACGCTCATCCACGCGTGTAGGCGAGTTGCAAAACTGCCACACGTGTGGGCGTTAGTCTTTTCGTTTATTTATGACTTTCGGCGATGTTAGTTCAGTTGAAGGAGACATTCGCGTCGACAACGTAGGCATCTGTGATGACTTCGTCAATCTCAAGGCCGGCTCAGTCTCTCCGAGATGATTATAGAGATATGGTGTGTGTGTGGGCGCGCGTGCTTACTTTTGTAGGGGTGAGTGCATGTGCGCACATATAAGTGTCTCAACTTAGTTAAAAGAAGGATTACTGTTGGACCTATCACATACTCTCTCCAGTCCTTTTTAGTCTGCATATTAGATTTGTGTTGAGTCAAAATTTATAAAGTTTGACCAAATTTATATTAAAAACTATATATATTATGAAACTGCATTTCATAGTGAATCTAACAATGTTGATTTGACATTGTGAATGTGGATGTTTTTTTCTTTAAGTTTGATTAGAGTATAAATACTTTGACTTTGGACAAAATTATATGCAGACATACACTAATTAATGCAAAGTGTATGACATCAGCTGACTGCAGGTCGAACACGAGCCGGACTTCCGGACGAGATGCATCAATGTGTCAGACAGCCCGGCTATACTCACGTATCAACCACGGACGCCACTAAGCAAAAGTCAAAAGCGGTCAGCACTCGGATAAAAAATACGAAGCACAAATCTTGCGGAGGAGGTTAGGCACAACTTCCCCCCAAAGCCGGCAGGCCACATGCGACGTTGGCCACGCCCACTACAAACACACGAATACGGTGGCAATTTGTGCAGATCAAGAGGAAGATCAGATGCCCTCGCCGCCGTCCACACGTATCTGCGACTCGAGAGCGCCACCGACGTCCGACGACAGCAGTAGAGGACCCATGTTGTGCTGACAAACGTATCGCATCTAGATTTACTCACTGAAGAACACGTCAGAATAGAACTTCACCTCCCAAAAATTTGGAAATGTAATGAAAGAAGTTGGTAAGAGCAACTCTAACGGGCCGATCCAAGCGGACGGCCATTTCGTCCGTTTTTTGTCCGTTTGGGTCGGCCAGCGGACACGGACGTCCGCTTCCGCGTTTGGGTTGACGTATGCGCCCGACGGGCGCACTACCAATTTTGACGGCGCCGACAAAGAAAAACTATGCATGCATATTTCAACTGAAAATAACTTAATTAAACACTAAAGCCGGCCAGGAAGGCCGGTGAGAGTCCACGTGTCCACATTAGCATTAAAAAGAAATTAAATGCAACCTAACTACGAGGCGGCACGCTGCCCAGCGCACCCTAGGCGTCCTCGTCGTCGTCGTCCTCGAGGTCGATGAGCGTCGGCGGAGGGCCGGCCCAGGGGAACGTCGTGGCCCATGCGGCGGCAACATAGTCCGGGGGCAGCTATTCTGGCGGGGTAGTGCCGGCGCGGGGGGCTGTGCCGCCGCCTGTGCAGCCGCGGCCTGGCGCGCCTCCTCCTCAACCTCGCGCGCCTCCTCCTCGAGGTCGCGCTCGAGCATCTCCTCGTACTTGTCGTCGTTGCGCTCCTCGTCCAGCCATCGCTGGCGCCACATCTCGAGGTATGCCGCCTCCTGCGTCGGGGTCGCCCCCATCCAAACCGGTGGCGCGGACACCCACTCGCGCACCACTCCCGTCCAGGAAGCGCGCGATGGGCTCCAGCTCCCGCTCGGGCTCCGGCTGCGGCTCCGGGTCAGCCTTGACAAGGCGTCGGGGAAGGGACGGCGGGGCCACCGGCGGCACCACGCAATCGCCGACCGCGGAGAGGGCAAGGGCATGCGCCATGGCCGCCTCGTAACGAGCTTCCTCTTCTTCTGCCGCCTCCGCCCTGCGCCGCTCATCCTCCTCGCTCTCCCGCTAGACGGCCGCAAGGGCCACCTGGTCTTCCTCCCTGACAATGAGCGGCGGCGGTGGCACGCTGCGGTCGACCTTCCGCACGCCGCGTCGCCTCACCTCCTCGTGCTCAAAGGCGAACCAGCGCGCCCAGTTGGGCGAGTCGAAGGCGTACACCTCGTCGTGGCGCTGCTCCGGCGTCATGAGCGCCCGCCGGCGATGCACCTCCTCCGCATGCGCCCTAGCCGACCGCGGCGCCGCCGGCACTAGGATCCTCGCTCTCCCGCTAGACGGCCGCAAGGGCCACCTGGTCTTCCTCCCTGACAATGAGCGGCGGCGGTGGCACGCTGCGGTCGACCTTCCGCACGCCGCGTCGCCTCACCTCCTCGTGCTCAAAGGCGAACCAGCGCGCCCAGTTGGGCGAGTCGAAGGCGTACACCTCGTCGTGGCGCTGCTCCGGCGTCATGAGCGCCCGCCGGCGATGCACCTCCTCCGCATGCGCCCTAGCCGACCGCGGCGCCGCCGGCACTAGGATCCTTTACGGATCCAGATGCCAGTCGTGCGGCAGCGTCACGTCGGGGTACGGCAGCGGCACACGGTGGCGTCAGTGCCATTCCGCTTGGTGCACGGGCACGTTCGCCCGCTGCCGCGGCCGGCGAGCCGGCGCAAGCGGAGGCGGGGTGAACTCCGCGGGGAAGGGGACGATGGGGGCCTTGCCCTTCGACTTGCTGCTGCTGCCGGAGAAGAGCCCCATTTGGACGGCTGGGGTGGCTAGGGTTTGCTTGCCGGCGACGGGGGAGCGAGTCTGGCCTAGATGGGTGCGGGAAGTGGATGAGTACGGCCCCGCCACACGGTCGACTTACAAAAGGACGATCGCCGTCGCTGACGCGTGGGCCAGGGGTCATAAATTAAGCTGACCGGCGAGGGGCCGGGTAGTTGGGCGACCGCCAGGTGGGACGCGGCGGATGTCGAGAAGGGGCGTGTGGTGTCCGTTCCGCGCCCGCGCATTTGGTGTGTTTGGTTCTAGAACCAAGTGGAATGTCATGGAACCGTTCCATTCCAAAGGAATGAAATGATTCCATCTTGGTGTTCAGCTAGAACGGAACGTGGTAGGATGGAATGGTTCTTAGGAGAGGAACGGGGAAGCATCCCCCATCAGGACGCCGAGCAGGCCACCTCGCCTCCCCCTCCGCCCGCGTGGTGCCTTCGACTCCCAAGCACGGTGACACAGTGAAGGAAGGAACGGGAGGAGGAGATGTAGACGAGACAGCGACGGCGCACGCAGAAGAGCAGCGGCGAAGGTGCACGCAGACGCGACGGCGCGCGCAGTTGAGGCCGCAGTGGTGCACGTAGACGAGCTGCGGCGGTGACACACACAGACACGGCAACACGCGCAGTCGAGGCGGGAGCAGTGCACACATACGAGCGGCGGCGGCGGCACACGCAGACACGGCGGCGCACAGAGACGAGGCGGCCGGCGGCGGCGCATACCGACGAGCTGTTGGCCGGGCCACTCCGTCAAGAGGGAAGGGAAGGAAAAAACGGGAGGTTTCGCGCAGGCGACAGCGGCGGAGCTTGCGCGCAGGCGGGGTAGCGCGAGAGAAGGGGAAAAGGAAAGAGCCGGCTGGTTCCGTGTGGTCCGCTCGATTTCGAGAAACCGCCAGGGACGGCATATGCAGGGAATATGCTGTTCCCTGGAATCGACTCATTCCGGTTCCTCTGTCGATCTAAACATGTGAATGGGCCTTCGGGACGGAACCGACCTGTGCCGTTCCACTTGGTTCCGGAAACTAAACACACCCTTAGGACGCAAATTTGGGCCGCAAATGCGTCGGCACGGACGCGTTTTGGGTTTGGGTCGGCACGTTGGGCCTTCACTTTTGTCCGCGCCGACCCAAACGGACGGCCGACGGCAGACGAAATGGGTCGCCCGTTGGAGTTGCTCCAATATTTCTAGTTCTGCTGTTTGCTTGGAACAGTGCTTTCAGAAACATCAATCCCCAAAATTGTTCCTCTTGCAGTACCAAGATATCCCCCAAAATGAGACGAGGGAAGGATGTGATGACTGGGCATTGATTTCGGCGGCTAATAAGAATGAAAAAGAGAGTCCAGGCAGGCAAAACACAACCCTGATAACTAGCAGTCTGTTTCTGAAAATTACAACTTACAGATTCGTCAGCAAATTAGACCTTCTAGGACCTCAAAGCAATTCATACTCCCAGCATACCAAAGCACACCACTCCAAATCTTCTCCCCAAACTGGAACCAATGATGCTCCCATCACGACCTATCTCGTACCCTAATCCTCTGACCGACGAGCAAAAGAATCATTACGCATCACGCACGCTCACTGGCCCAAAATTCTCGGTTCCTAGATCACAGACACAACTCAGCGCACGATCAGAGATGTCACCAACTCACGATCATGGCGGTCACCCCGCGACGGTCTGTAGCAGGATCTCGTTGAACGTGTCGATCGGGCCGGGCATGCACCAGTGCACGCAGTCGTTCTGCACCCGCGCGTCCGCCCCGCCGGCGAACGGGTCGCTGCGCATGTACGGCCCCGGGTGGCCGTCCGGCCGCAGGTTGGCCAGCTTCGTCACGTCGAGCGCCGCAAACCGCAGGGGCCCGTCGCCGGCGTGGGCGGCCACCGCCTCCAGGACGGTCTTCCTCATCTCATTCTCCGTGTAGCCCAGCTCCTTCTCGTCCTCCCTGTACGGGTGTCTCCTGGGGCACGCGCCGGCCTTGTCCCAGTCCCCCTCGAAGTGCGCCGGCGAGAACGTGGTGACCGCGACCACCTTCCTGTCCGCGCCGTGCCGCCGGGCGACCTCGGCGAGCGTGCGGTGCACGGCTTCCTTGAACACGCCGAAGAAGGCCGTCTCGGTGAGGTTGAGGTCCGCGCAGTCGTGGCAGCCCACGACCCTGCCGCCATCGTGGTAGACGCCGGGGATCAGGAACCAGTGCCCGACGGACAGGACGGCCGCGTCGACCGCGCCCAGCTGCGACATCCACCGCTCGTCGAACGAGTCGAGGAACACGTTGTTGTGCCGCACGCCGTCCTGCTCCGCCTTCTCGACGACCCTCACCAGGAGCGGCGACCAGAAGATGGACACGGTGGCGTTGTACTCCCGGAAGACCCACCGCCGGAACTTGTTCTCCTCGCCGTCCCGGTACACGAGGTCCGGCCGGGAGCGGGAGGCGAGGAGGCAGAGCAGCGACTCGCCCTGGTTGCGCGCCATGGAGTCGCCGACGAAGGCCAGGTGCCTGTTGCGGAGCCAGCGGAGGAACGCCTCCGGGGAGAAGGCGGGGAGGTCGCAGCGCCGCGGCCACCACCGCCAGTGGAGGTACCCGGTGTCCGGGCGGCCGTGGGCCATGCAGTTCTGGCCGTCCTTGATGGTGCCGCAGCTCGTCCCGTCGTAGAGCGGCGGGCGCCCGTCCGGCACCCACTCGCCGTCGGAGTAGTCGCACGGCGACGACGCGGATCCTGACGCCGACACGTCTCCGCCTGCTCGGGCCAACACGACAATGAAACATTTAGTACTGCTATCTACTACGCCAAACTGCCATTGCTTGCCCAAACAATCTCCCAGGAACCAAAATGCTGCACAAGCGGGTGAAATCACATGGCACATTTCAACCGTAAAACCACCATGGCCACTATTTATTGAGCTTATCAAGAGCGCCTTTTATAAATACTTCTACTCCAGAAAACGGCAAGAAAAATGGGGGGAAATTTATCATCGAAGCAAAATGGGATCCGCTCGAGGGAAAGCTCAATCGGCCAGCTAAATCGCCCAGAGACGAATCCTCACAGCACATTGCAGCTTGCGAGGGCCAGCGGGAGAGATCAGTGGATTGGAAAACCTAGCACCGTACCTTGAGTTTCCTCCGATGCTTGGCCCCCTCGGTCGGGAGGGGGCGGGGGCAGCTGCTCCTCAAGCGCATTGACGGGCGCGTGCCCGTGCTGGGACGGCGCCGCCTCTCGCGCCAGGAGCGGCGGCTTGGGCGCGGCCAGCGGGTTGAAGAGGAGGTAGTGGAGGAGCGCGAGGGGGAGGAGGGCGTAGAGGATGTAGGTGAGGAATTGCTTCCTGGGGAGTGAGAAGTGGGTGTTCTGGAGGTGGTGGCTCTGCGGGAAATTGGTGCCCATGGCTGCGTGGGGGGAGCTATGTTCGGACGTGCACGGGGAGAGGCGACCATGGCGGACGGGGCACGAGTCAAGAAGGGGATCGAGGGAGAGGGGAATCCTTCCTTGGGAACGGAAATGTTTTTTCTGCCCCGCAAAAAAAAGTTTTTTCTAGTACTATCTGTTCTTTTCGGCGACAGAGAGAGAGAAAGAATGTTTTTTCTTCCTTTTCTTTTTTTGAGGGGTGAATGTTTTTTCTTCTGGCCGCTGTCCCTACATTTGGGTTATTTTAAATGGCTGTTTGCTGGGCCCAACTGACATAGCCCAAACAGCCCACAAGCGTAGCAGTGTTTTCTCTTTTTGACCTAAACAGAGCATTGTCTCAAAAAAAAAAAAACCTAAACAGAGCAGTGTTGTCTTTATAGCGTCGCTATAGCATATCTAGAAGGGTCACGTTACGTTTTAGCTAATTTCTCGCTAGTGTTATTCGCGCTATAGCACGCTATTTTGATGCTAAACAAAATAACGTTGTACTCCATCGGTTCTATAATGTAAGATGTTTTCTCACACTAGTGTAGTGTCAAAAAAAACGTCTTAAATTATGGGACGGAGGGAGTAGTATATTAGCGTGTACCATACAACAACTCATTAGCCATCGTCACATCGCATCGGCCGAACTCACACTATAAAACCCACTCTCTTAGACGCAAACGCAATGCATACAGCCTAACCTAGCCAACTTGTCACCAATTTCCCGCCAACTCGTGACCGAATGCAGCGACGACGGGGGTGATCATGACTTGTGAGCGAAGGCGGCGGTGGCAGTTCGTGAGCAGCATCAGTTCCTCTCCATCCCCCTTCAAGTAGTGGTGAGAGCCACGGCTCCAACTCCAGCAAGACAGCACTAAAGTGTACATGCCCCGAACCTAGCTCTTGTATGCTTCTGTGTTTAATTTGGAGTGTTCCCTTTCCTTGCAAATTATGCGAAAAAGCCTTAAATTTTATGATACTATTTGACAATCTTATGTCGCTGTTTTGAAATATAGCACGCTATAACTTATACAGCATTTGAAGAAGGGCCGCGCTAAATCTTATGAGCACTGCTACACAGACGACAATCAATGGAAGATTTCACCTCGACACTCCGTATCGCACCATCCATTCAAAACGCTAATGTACATGAAGTCGTTGGATTATGCATCAGCCCAGGATCGTGCAATCACATGTCGTCTGTGAAGTAGTTTGGAAATCTTATAGCACGCTATTTTTTTTCATTGGTTGATATACTCTATTGAAAAAATTCCTACTTTGTTTTGGCTAGGTTTGAGCGGGAGTACGGTGAGACCGATTGTCCAGTGGCTGGAGCATGGTGAGACGTTCCCAAATCCCAATGGAGCACGGTGAGACGTTCAAGCTGGTGAGAGCATCTCCACCCGTCCCTCCAGGAAGGCCCCCAAACATTTTTTTTAGCACCGGCAGTAAAAATGCTCCCAGTCAGGCCCCCATGATCACGTTTTTCGCCGGATTTGGCTAAAGTTACGGCCGGCGCGCGCAAGTGAAACCCAGGAAAGCGGGAGGCAGCTGGGGGCGCCGGCGCGATACTTTCGCTGCCAAAGGCCCACTACCAGCCTCTCTAAATCTCTCTCTCCTTCTTTTCCTGACTTGGCCCACCATGTGATGCATGCAAAAAAAGAGCTCTCTCCCGCATGCCCGCCTCGCTCCTCTGCTCTCTCTCCTCTCTCCCCTGCTCCTCGCTCCGGCGATCTTGGACGCCCTCCACCGGCGAGCCGGCCCCGTTTCCCCTCGCTGGCCTCGCCCACATCTCCCCGGAGGAGCCGCAAGCGGCCGGCCCCGTCTCCCGTCACCGGCCTCGCCCGCATCTTCCCGGAGGAGCCGCAAGCAGCCGGCCCCGTCGCGCCTCCCGGAGCAGCCGCGTCGTACTGCTACGGCTTGTCTCCGAGCGTAGCGAGCGGCTAGGCGGACTAGTGGGAGCTCGCAGAGCATGACGGGCAGCAGGAGTGGGCTCGGGCAGCTCGACATCGATTCGTTCTTCGTTCATGGCGGACGGCAGAGCCGGCGGTTGCGGCCAGCTAGCTAGAGGAGGAGACGGAGCTCAGGAGGGGAGGCAGGAGCGGCGGTGCTCACCAGAGGAGCTCAAGGGGGCTCGACGAGAAGCTCAGAAACAGTAGCCGGCCTTGTGGCCGCGGCTGCTGCTGCTCGTCTTCACGTCTCCCCCTGCTCGAGCGAGGCTACTGCTCGTTGAGGGAGCGTGCCGCGCGGAGTCGCGCGAGGCTGCGAGGTCGAGGAGGGGAGAGAGGACAGGACGCGGCTGCGCGCGCCGTGGCATCGAGGCGGGCGGAGATGCGGGAGCTAGCGCGGCGAGGTGGTGGTGGCGCGGGGAGGCGGGAGAGAGCGAGAGGGGGGAGAGAGCGAGAGCGAGCGAATGGCGGCTTCGGCCATGGCGTCCAGGGAGCGAGGGAGAGAGCAGGGGGAGAAGGTGTCGCGATGCATGCGAGCAGGCAGGAGGCGTGGCGCGCTCGGGGCCGGTTGGGGAGGACGACGGCTGGGAAAGTTCTCGATCCCATGCCAAATATTTTGCCGGGCCAACCCCAAGAAGCAAAAAAAATGCCGGCTGGGGAGCACAACGGTTGGAGATGCTCTGAAGGTCGGCTGGTGGACAAAATTACTGTTATGACCTCTCTGGCTAACAAAATCCCGATTTGACCTCGTTTACAAAAAAAATTCGTTTTTGACCTTTTTAGGAGACGCCAACATCCCTGGCGTCTGGGTTGCGAAGCAGACGCCACGGATCCTGGCGTCTGGCCCCTGGCCCGCACTGCCCGCCTGCACGTTGACCTGCTGACGTGGCAAAGGGGCCAGACGCCAGGGACCCTGGCGTCTAGCCCTGGTAAGTGGATAACGGCGCGGGGCGCCCACCCATCCCCATCTCAACTTCTCTGGCGCTGGTTCAAGAACAGAGGGCTGTTCGTCGCCCCTTCTCTCCCTCCCACCACCACCCCCTTGATCTACTCCATTAACCGCTCAATCTCGCAGATCTGACCCCCCCAAGCTTCTTTGAGGTATTCTCCCCCATTCCCTCCAATTTGTTTTTGTTTTCCCCTCTCTTGTTGGATGCATTATTCAACACTAGGTGATGTTAGATGAGTAGATGGTTTCTTTGTTTTAGGAAATTGTTTGTAGTTGATAGATGATTTGGTAGGTAGTAGATGATGTGTAGTTGAACATGTAGGCAAAATCAATTCCGTTTTGTGTATATGTTGTCCATAGGTTTTTTTTTGAACTAAGAGGGGTGATGAATACATGATTTTTGTATGTAAAATAGACTTGTTTGATAATTTGGTTTGATAGATGATGTGTGTATGTGTAGATAATCCTATTGTTGGCATACTATATTTGCAAAAGATATGGTGAAATTTGGTACTCTAGATGATATGTATTTGCATATGTGACACCATATTATTTGAAAAATTTATTTGATTGAGATGATGTTGGTATGTTTGAGAAGAATTATGTGTGCATATGAAGAAGAAGAAAATGATGTGGTTATGTTTGAGAAGAATGGTTTGTTCATATGGCATAACTTGGAGAAGAAAATTGTATTGTTTTATATTGTTCATGTATTCATAGATGTTTGTGATTTGTTTTGTAGGATGGCGGATGATGATGGACCTTGGTATGCCGGATTAATCGGTGAGTGGGATAAGGAGCATCGTGCTCGTGCCATTGAGAATGGAAAGGTAAGAAGCAAGACTTGTCAAATTTCTTTATTTCTCATTTGTGTTCTTGTATTGATCAAAACATCACTTTATTTGCAGCTTGTAGTTGCTATGCGCATGAGGGGTCATTCCGCTGATGGCTTTACTTACGACCCGCGGTACGAGCCTTATATTCGGAGATTGGGTCTTCTCCCATTCGTGTTGCAGTTTAAGCGACGCGCTCCGCCGGTGAACCAGGCGGCGTTGACCGCACTTGTGGATCATTGGAGGCCGGAGACTCACTCGTTCCACCTTCCATGTGGGGAGCTGACGATGACCCTAGAGGACATGGCTATGATAAGCGGCCTTCCTATCGACGGACAAGCTGTTACCGGTCGTGTCAGCGTCGTTAATTGGCGAGAACGGACAGGCATTTTAATTGGTGTTCAGCCCGACGACCCTCAAGAAGGCAAGGCCGATACCGCGAGAGTGAGGCATTCTTGGCTAAAACTAGTCAGAGGAGACACCAATCCGTTCCCTCAGGGTGCCAATGACGTGGTTGTGCAGCAGTACGCACGGGCCTATCTTTGGTATGTACTAACCAAGGTAGTCTTCTCAGATGCAACCGGGAACTCAGCCCTCTGGATGTTCTTGGAGCTACTCAATAACTGGGATACCTAGTATAGCCGGGGTTCGGCCGCACTAGCATATTTGTATCGTCAGGTAAGAGATATTTGCAACCATTTATCTTGCATTTGTCATGCGCCTCCATATCTAACATGTTTGTTTGATTGCAGCTTGACTTGGCGTGTCGGAGGAAGGGAGATACATCCTCATTGTCTGGGTTTGTTTGGAGTCTATCCGTGTGGATGTGGGAGCGGATCCCGGTTGGACGGCCCGATTTCAAGAACCCCCTCATGGCAAACCCACGGGGTAATCATGACGGGTTGCATGATGATGATCCATATCGGCGCCCTACGATTGCTTACTATTGGGAACAAGTGACAGTCTACACAGGAAGCTCGCATGTGCGATACAAGTGCTATATGAACGAGCTGGACACCTTGACTGCTGAGCAGGTTTTGAGAAGTTCGATGAGATAAAATTTAGTCAAGAATGAAATTTATGTAGCTAACAATGTATCTCTTTGTTTTGCAGGTATATTGGTTGCCTTATATGGAAGATCGTGACTTTGATCTTAATGAGATGTGCACGCGTGATAGCCATCTTTGGCGGGCGAGGTGCCCAATGATATGCTTCTTCGCAGTCGAGTGGCACTTTCTAGACAGTGTGGCAAGACAATTTGGAAGAAGATAATGTATTCCAATTGAGGAGAGCAAGGAGGAAATGCTATCTCTGCATCGGTAAGCAAGCATGCCTTGAGTATGTAGTAGAGCATTGAATAAGTCAATGTTTGCTAATGCTTTGTCCCGTGTATCATTTGTAGGATCGATCGAAGGAACAATCAGGATATATCGGATTGGGCAAACAAACACCGTGCATGGATAGAAATTTGGAATCAAAGAGACATGTTAGTGCAATCAGAGAATAGACCTCACAATCAGTCATCATATCATAAGTATCAAGTGTGGTATGCGGATCGTTACCGGTTAAAGCTGAAGCCTGGTTGGACTCATGAGGAGTGGTCGGAGTTGGTGTCTGAAGACCCGGAGACTGCACAAGGTTATCAAACCTTCAACACGGCTGTGAGAGACACCAGAGGGGCTCACGTTGACTATGCACCGATGCATGATGAAATGGTAGTCTGTTTGACCTATTCTAACATACTTGCATCATGTTGTCTTCTTTCAAATACATAAGTTTGGTGTGTTCATGAATTGCAGGGCAGAGAGTTGCTTCTGTGCGTCAACGATGCCAATGTTGCACTGAGTCATCCACCTGGTGGTGCATTATCTGAGAGGACTCTTAGGATCACGATGGAGGTGTGATCAATATATTATAAAAGTTTCTTTTCGCGGATTATTTATGTGCATCTCATATCATAGCATATTTTGTCTTATTGCAGAAGTTCAAGAAGCGTTTCATAAGATGGCAGCAATGCTTTCTTGCCATGGTGCTCAGTCCAGTGACGTGTATGCACCTGGTAGCCGTGCCGCCACAGCTAATAGACGGCGTTATCTACAGAACGATGAGGACATGGAGGAGGAGTTCCATGAAGAGGAGCCATCACATCAAGAGGAGCCAACACATCATGAGGAGCATGAGTATGATGCAACACATGAAGAGGATCATGAGTATGATGTTGATGCTCCACAACCATCACAGGCTACACAACCAACACAAGGCAATGCTCCACAACCATCTAGGAAAGGCAAAGCCATAGCTAAGAGACCAGGCAAGAAAGGTAGAAAGAAGACATGGAACACACAATTCCATAGTCCGGAGTATCCTCATAAGCTTATCCCAATAGGAATGCAAAGATATAAGGCCAACACTGAGGCGGAGGAGGAGGCATACAACAAAGAGGAGGAGGAGGAGACTAGCGAAGAGGAGGAGCCTACACTTGCAACCATGGTGAAGAGAGGAAGGAGGAAGTGAGCTTCTTGTTGTCGTGGTAAAAACTTCTTAGGTTGTCTTGAATTTGGTGTCTTATGTATGTACTTGATGTCTTATGTATGCATGAATTTGTCGTGATGAAAAATCTGTGGACTTGTTGTCGTTTGTATGCAAGAATTTGTCGTGGTGAAAATTCTGTGAAATGTGCTATCTTCTGTGTTCTATGAACTTGTCATATTATTATATATGTGATGTCTTCCTGTGTCAAATAGCATGTCAAATATTATGTACAGGGGAGCAGACGCCATGGTCGTTGGCGTCTGGTATAAAGTCAGGGGAGCAGACGCCATGGTCCTTGGCGTCTGGTCTAAGTCAGGGGAGCAGACGCCATGGTCCTTGGCGTCTGGCCCTGGTGTAGTAGTTTTTTCATTTTGTTCATATTTAGGCAGACGCATAGTATCGAATGACATATATATTTTGTTCTAACAAACACCCATAGTATCGAATGACAAACATTAGTTCATGACCACGATGGTCTACGATACAATGTCTAGAATGACATAGCAAATTACAAACATAGTTCAAATTACACAAATAGTCTCGAATGAGAAGTTCATCACATACAATGTCTCGAATGACATAAGTAGTTCATGACCACGATGGTTGAAACGACATGAACATCACATATAACTCGGTTTCCTGTAGCAATGCAAGTCAACAACCCTTTTCCATTCCCATTCTTCCAGCATTTCTTGAATCTTGTCATCATCAGTTATGTCAACCAATTTTCTTTCCCCGGGGCCATCTGACTGCCTCCTGCTGACGTAGTACACAAAATCCTCTTCCTTCAACCCTTGCTTCAACATGAATTTAGTCTTCAACCAATCGAAAGTGAGGTCCACTTCACTAACTTGCACAACACATGGAGACAAGCCTTGGACATGAACAACAGGGCTAAGCACCCACTGCTTAGCCATCTACAACACACAGATCTCTTAGTAGCTAACCTATCTTACATTAAACCACGAGGAAAACAAACTAGGGTTTTCACAAAACTATAATACATTAAACCAACCAAAAAATAGGGGTGGAGTTGATTTACCTTCTAGTTTCGAAATCCTGAAGATCCAACGGTGAAACCGGCTCGATTCGTGAGAGATTTGAGGGGGGTTAGGGTGCTGGATGAGGGAGTGACGTTGGCAGGGCTAGAGGTGAGAGTGGGTGGATATGAATGAAATGAGAGGGGTAGAGGAGGAGATGAATGGATGATAGGGCTAGAGGTGGGCCCGATTCATGAGAGATTTGAAGGGGGTTAGGGTGCTGGATGAGGGAGTGACGTTGGCAGGGCTAGAGGTGAGAGTGGGTGGATATGAATGAAATGAGAGGGGTAGAGGAGGAGATGAATGGATGATAGGGCTAGAGGTGGGCCCAAAAAATCTTATCCACTCGAATCTTATCCATCAGACAGATAACTGCAAAAATGCTCTCTGGATACCAGACGCCATGAACCTTGGCGTCTGGGTGTCCATCAGACACATCAGACAGGGTGTCTGGTCTCCTGCGCGAGCAAAATGAGCCAGACGCCAGGGTCCCTGGCGTCTGGGTGTGGGAGGCAGACGCCATGAACCTTGGCGTCTGGGTGTCCATCAGACACATCAGACAGGGTGTTTGGTCTCCTGCGCGAGCAAAATGAGCCAGACGCCAGGGTCCCTGGTGTCGTGGATCTAAATTTGACAGTAGAGTGGGGGGTAGGTATGGAGAGGCAAGGTCCTAGCTATGGAGAGGTTGTAAACACAAGAGATGTACGAGTTCAGGCCCTTCTCGGAGGAAGTAAAAGCCCTACGTCTCGGAGCCCGGAGGCGGTCGAGTGGATTATGTGTATATGGATTACAGGGTGCCGAACCCCTCTGCCTGTGGAGGGGGGTGGCTTATATAGAGTGCGCCAGGACCCCAGCCAACCCACGTAATGAAGGGTTTAAGGTACATTAAGTCCGGGGCGTTACTGGTAACGCCCCACATAAAGTGTCTTTACTATCATAAAGTCTACTTAATTACAGACCGTCTTAGTGCAGAGTGCCTCTTGACCTTCTGGTGGTCGAGTGAGTCTTCGTGGTCGAGTCCTTCAAGTCAGTCGAGTGAGTCCCTCGTAGGTCGACTGGAAGGTGATCTCTTCTAAGGGTGTCCTTGGGCAGGGTACTTAGATCAGGTCTGTGACCCTACCCTAGGTACATGACTCCATCATTAGCCCCCAAATGGATTGAGGCTTGAGTGATGAAGGAGTTGATGTTGTTTCCGATTTGCCTCCGCATACTGGTCGTGCGTTGTTTTGAACCAAAAAATCTCTTTGTTGATAGTGAGCAACTTTTCTTCAGTCGACTCGATCCATTCTTTTCCTTCGTCGAGCGATCTTTTGGACTTCGCCGATTTCCGAGCGACGGATCGCAGGAAATCCCGCGTCTGGCAGACCGATCTGCCGTTCGCGGATTCCACGGGATACGAAATTTGGGGAAGCGCGCGAAGCGGGGCAGACCGTGACGCTCGGATGGGATAGGGCATAGACGCCTCGATCCCCGCGCCACTTTTTTCGCCACGTATCACGTCCGCGCAACTGTTTCAGGATATGATTAGATCGACCGGGCCCACCTGTCATCCACTCGGAAGGGATCTTATAAGCGCGCCCGGCGAGGGTTTTTTGAGCAGTGCCTCAGCATTCTCTCTCTGCTCCCTTCGTCTCCGCCCAACGCGCTCGCTCTTGCCTCCGCACAACTTCTCCTCGCGCGTCTCGCCGGCGGCCATGGTCAAGGAGAAGACGGCGGCGCTGGAACGCGCGAAGAAGGCGTCGGCGACGGAGAAGGCGAAGGGGAGATCCACCAATCGCGGCGGGTCTTCGTCTAGATCTCGCCTGCCGAAAGGCTGGGTCTAGGGAGATTGGATCCAATCGACCATCACGGAGACGGATTTCCTCGACATGGCCAACGAGGGCCTGATCCCTCATGGAGCTGCAAGGCTTCCGGGGAAAGAGTGGCAGCCCCAGCCGGAAGAGGGTGAGTGCGTGCTTCTGGCTACCCATGTCGACCGCGGATTTTCTTTGCCGCCGAGCGTTTTCTTCCGTGGTTTCTTGAACTTCTTTGGAGCGCAACTCCACCACTTCACCCCGAATTCTATCGCCTATCTTGCCGCGTTTGTGTCCATGTGTGAGAGTTTTCTGGGTTGTCGACCGCATTGGGGCTTGTTCAAGCACATATTCACGTGTCGCTCTCAGACCGTGAAGAAGGCGAGCCCAGGCGACGAAAAAACCCAAGTTGTCCAAATGTGTGGGGGTCTGGGGATCCAGGTGAGGAACAAGAGCACCTTCCCAGCCATGACATTTCCCGAGTCAGTCAGAGGCTGGCAGTCGACCTGGTTCTACTGCCAGGATCAGCCGACGCCGGGGCAGTCGAGTGGACTCCCTCAGTTCACCATGGGCCGAGTGAACAAGCCCTCCTCTCTAAAGGTGATTCCGGAGGAGAAAGCTGACGTGAAGATGCTGATGGAGCGTGTAGTTCAGTTGGTTCGGGAGGGAGTGACGGGTATGGATCTCCTAGAGGTTTTTCTTAGGCGTCGTATCCAGCCTCTTCAGTTCCGGAGCCATTGCATGTGGTTGTACCGCGGGACTGAGGATGAGACTCGGGTCAATCCAGAAGCAGTCGACGATGCCACTCTGGAAAGGTGGATGGCCGCTGTTACTGGGAACAAGGATAACCCTCGTGGAGCCAGAAGGATTCCTCCACTCGACCACCACAGTGATCCAAACAAGGTATGTCTGCTCCACTTCCCATTGTATTCTTGTCACATTTATTTCTGTTTTCTCTGCCGGTCGGTCGACTGATCTTTGTCTTGATGTCTATCAGGTCCTCACTGAGCTGTACTCGATGCCCAATGGAGCACAGGCTCCGACTGAGGAGGGAGAAGCGAGCGGGGGCGAGAGCCAGGAGGAGGAGTGGGACTCGGACGCTGCTGAGGATGATGATGATGATGATGACGATGATGATGAGGAGGAGGAGGACGAAGAAGAGGAGGAGGAGGAGGTCGCACCATCGCGCTCGGAAAGGCGGTCGAAGCTTGTCCATGACCCTGCGACTGAACGTGGCAAGGGGGTTGCGACTGTTACACAGTCGACCAAGCGCCCTCGGACCACCTCTCCGGCACCGACTGAGAAGGCGTCGAAGCAGCCCAGGGCGGCCCCATCAAAGCCAACCAAGCTGTTGCCGAAGATGAAGGTGTCCATCCCCACCATATCAGGGTAATCATGCTGCTTAAGTCTTCTTGTTTTGTGCGAACTTTATCTCTGGTTGGCGCTGGAGTTAGTCGACCGATTCTTTGGAGTTGCAGTGCTGCTACTTCTGAGACCTCAGCCCGGACTGACGACCATGAGATGGAGGACGCAGCAACCTCAAAACCTGGTACTATACTCTTAACACCGTTTCTAGTCGACTGACTCATGATCTCTAATTCTGATTCTTTTCTGTAGCTCCATCCAATGTTGTTATCACTCTCCCTGATGATGATGAAGATGAGGAACCGCTGAAGCACAGAAGGAGTAGGAAAGCGTCTGCCGGCAGGGTGCCCCAGGATGTGACGGTGCCTGATACTCTGGTCGCGGAGGAGGAGAACACCACTCGACACACTGTGTCCTTCGCAGATCCACTGACGAGTGCTCTGCAGCCCTCCCTCTTCACGACGCACCACGTCCCAGAGGACCAAGCTGGCGCCGCGAAGGAGGCGATACGCCAGGCAGGGATCATGATGGAGCAGTTGAAGACCATCCGGGATGCGAGCCAGGCAGCTTACGACGCCAGTTCTGCCCTTCAAAGCAATGTTCAGGTCAGTCGACCACCGCTTGTTCTGTTAGGATATGCTATCAAAAACTTTCCTTTCCAGAATTTATAGTAATCACCCACTGGGTGTGTCGATTTAAACTCCGTGTTAGCGGGGGCACGCTGAGTGCACCCGCTGGGTGTAGTCCCCAAGGCTAAGGCCGACTGCTGGCAGTCAGCCTTAGGCTTTATAAGTTCAGTCTTTCCGTCATTCGACTATGGCGAATGGATTTCGCAAACCGGTGGGGGCACGCTGAGTGCACCCACTGGGTGTAGTCCCCAAGGCTAAGTTCGATTGCTGGCAGTCGGCCTTAGGCTTTATAAGTTCAGTCTTTCCGTCATTCGACTATGGCGAATGGATTTCGCAAACCGGTGGGGGCATGCTGAGTGCACCCACTGGGTGTAGTCCCCGAGACTGTGGTCGACTGCTTGTAGTCGATTACAGTCTTAAAGAATACATCTTGTTTTTTTTTTGAGGTCGACTGGTCGACTCTGTCTTCAATAGGATTAGTGGGGGCACGCTGAGTGCACCCACTGGGTGTAGTCCCCGAGACTACGGTCGAATGCTTGTATTCGGCTGTAGTCTTAGAAACGCATGATTTTTCCTTTTCCACTCGGAAGTGAATTATCTTTGACATTTAGTCGATTGATTCTTCGCAGAGATCCTGTGACCTTGCGGCTCGCTACACTGAGCTGGAAAACAAGCACATTCAGCTCGAGCTGGATTTGAAGCTGGTTCAGGAGAATCTGACGAAGGCAAAGGAGGAGACCAAAGGTATGTTTGGTGAGACCTCGACGACTGCTTTTTCCCTTTATTTGTTTCAAAATCTGATCTTGCTGTAACTTGCAGGTAAGGTGAAGGAGGCCCAACAGAAAAAAGACCTTGAACTAGCTGAGAAGATCAAGCTTGCTGACGAGAAGTTAGCTTCAGTCACCAAGCTTGAACAAGAAAATACCAATCTGAAAGCGGCTCTTGGGAAGAAAAATGATCTGGAGGCCTTCCTGAGTGGTCTTGCCAAGAAGTTGTTCCTTATGCTTGAAGGTAAACCTTTACGCTCAACAATCATTTTCAACTGTGATTTTTCCATTCGACCATTTCCTTGACTCGGTGATCGCCCTTGCAGAATTTTGTCAAGACTTTGAAGAAGAGACTAGCCGGCTGGAACCAAACCTTGACCCCGTCAATTCTCCGGTGAACGACGAAGTTGCCATGAATGTTTTCCGACTGGAGTCCCGTGTTGCAGCTATCGTGGACTATCTTGCAAGGCTGAAGGTCGCCACATCTCGCATCGACTCAACGCTCTGGCCCAGGGAGACACTCCAGAACGACCTCGAGTCGCTGATGGCTCGCTTGAACACGGTCCCTGGTCGAGTGCAGGAGTGGAAAAAGTCCTCGGCTCGGTGCGGTGCAGATGTTGCTCTGTGTCTGGCCCGAGTCCACTGCAAAGATGCGCGAGAAGACAAGCTGGCGGCCCTCCAGGTGGCCAACACCAAGAAACACGACTTCAGGTCCTTTATGGAAACTTTCATTGCTGCTGCCACTCGGATCGCAGATGGAATTGATCTTGATGAGTCTGCTGCACCTTCCAGCCCTCCACAGGAGGGGTAAAAAACTTCTTTTAAGCTCGACACTTTAAATTTGCCTCGGTATGCCGAGTGGAGTTGTAACCGATAAACCTTAACAGGCTTAGCGCCTGAGCACTTTCGGTTCCTTTAGGTATCGTTCCGAACTTGAATTTGATGTTTGAATATGATTGCTTTTGGCTTGAAATGTCTTTTGCAGGTTCAAAGCAAGACGCTCACTGCAGTCGACTTATTCCTTAATCCACTTAGGTGAGCGCTGGGCTGCAGCTAAGCCCCCGAGTGAGGGGTTTGCTCTTCACTCGGTAGGATTTTTATATCTTAGGCGAGCACTGGGCTGCAGCTAAGCCCCCGAGTGAGAGGTTTGCTCTTCACTCGGTAGGATTTCTATATCTTAGGCGAGCACTGGGCTGCAACTAAGCCCCCGAGTGAGAGGTTTGCTCTTCACTCGGTAGGATTTTTATATCTTAGGCGAGCACTGGGCTGCAGCTAAGCCCCCGAGTGAGAGGTTTGCTCTTCACTTGGTAGGATTTTTATATCTTAGGCGAGCACT
>NC_041387.1:400487425-400495776 GCF_002162155.2 Triticum dicoccoides
AGGATTTTTACAAACTTAGGCGAAACGGATTCGCGGCTAAGTCACCCACTGAGGGGAAAATTTTATTGGACAAAATAAAAAGTGACAAAAATTATGGAGGAACTATGACACTATTATTTTGAAATCCATGAACTACAGGAGTACTTTATTGCAACTCATCCGAGTGATAAACTTAAGTGTAAAATGGGCGGAGTAGTTCCGCGTTCCAAGCTCGGGGCTCGTCGATATTATGTTCGACGTTGTAAAGACGGTACGCCCCGTTGTGGAGAACTTTGGTGACGATGAAGGGTCCTTCCCAAGAAGGAGCAAGCTTGTGATGTTTCTTCTGATCCACTCGGAGAACTAAATCTCCTTCCTGGAAGGCTCGACCCCTCACATTTCTGGCGTGGAAACGACGCAAATCTTGTTGGTAGATGGTCGATCGGATCAGAGCCATCTCCCTTTCTTCCTCTAAAAGGTCGACTGCGTCCTGCCGCGCTTGTTCGGCTTCTGCTTCGTTGTAGATCTCAACTCGAGGAGCATTGTGGAGAAGATCACTCGGCAAGACTGCTTCAGCTCCGTAGACCAAGAAGAATGGAGTTCTTCCGGTCGATCGATTAGGTGTGGTCCGCAGTCCCCAAAGCACCGAGGGAAGTTCGTCGACCCACGCTCTAGCTGCATGCTTGAGATCATGCATCAGTCGGGGTTTCAATCCCTTGAGAATCAGGCCATTGGCTCGCTCTGCTTGTCCATTCGTCTGCGGATGGGCGACTGAAGCGTAGTCGACTCGTGTGCCTTGAGAGTTGCAGAAATCCCTGAATTCCTCCGAGTCAAAGTTCGACCCATTATCCGTAATGATGCTGTGCGGGACTCCATATCTGAATATCAGTTCCATGATGAAGCTAACAACAGTACCGGCGTCAAGGTTCTTGATTGGTTTAGCCTCAATCCACTTGGTGAACTTGTCGACTGCCACCAGTACATGCGTGAAGCCACTTCGACCTATTCTCAAAGGACCGACCATGTCCAACCCCCATACTGTGAAAGGCCAGACGAGTGGAATGGTCTTCAGAGCTGATGCAGGCTTGTGCGACATATTCGAGTAGAACTGACATCCCTCGCACTTATCCACTATTTCCTTTGCCATCTCATTCGCCTTTGGCCAGTAAAATCCGGCTTGGTATGCTTTGGCCACGATGGTCCGAGAGGACGCATGATGACCACAGGTCCCCGAGTGGATATCATTAAGGATGATTCGACCTTCTTCTGGTGTTATGCACTTCTGACCAACTCCAGTCGCGCTTTCTCTATATAACTGTCCTTTGATTACGGTAAAGGCTTTAGATCGACGGACGATCTGTCGAGCCTCTTCCTCATCCTCCGGAAGCTCTTTTCTCAGGATATACGCGATATACGGAACTGTCCAGTCGGGAATGACCACCAAGACCTCCATGACCAAGTCGACCACTGCTGGGACTTCAACCTCAGTCGGATCTGTGGCACTCTTGGGCTGTGGAGCTTCTTCGGTGAAAGGATCTTCTTTGACTGACGAAGTGTGTATATGCTCCAAGAACACACCACTCGGAATGGCTCCTCTCTTGGAACCTATCTTTGCTAGATCATCAGCTGCTTGATTTTTCAGTCGGGGTATATGATGGAGCTCCAACCCCTCGAACTTCTTTTCCAGCTTCCTCACTGCACTGCAGTATCCAGTCATGGCTGGGCTTCTCACGTCCCACTCCTTCATCACTTGGTTGACCACTAAATCTGAATCGCCATAGACCATCAGGCGACGGACGCCGAGTGAAATGGCCATGCGCAATCCGTATAAGAGGGCCTCATACTCTGCCTCATTGTTGGAGGAATCAAAGTGAATCTGGAGCACATATCTGAGCTTATATCCTCTGGGGGAAACCAGGACAACCCCAGCACCAGAACCATTCAACATCTTAGAGCCATCAAAAAACATGGTCCAATGCTCCGAGTGAACTTCAGTCGGTTGCTGCTGTTCAATCCACTCGGCGAGGAAATCTGCTATTGCCTGGGACTTAATGGCTTTCTTTGCCTCAAACTTGATATCAAGGGGAAGAAGTTCAATCGCCCATTTTGCCACTCGACCAGTTGCATCTCTGTTGTGCAAAATCTCTAATAGTGGAGCGTCGCTGACGACTGTGATGGAATGATCAGAGAAATAATGAGCAACCTTCTTTGTGGTCATGTATATTCCATACACAAGCTTCTGATAATGAGGATATCTATGCTTGGATGGAGTCAAGACTTCAGACAAATAATACACTGGGCGCTGAACTTTGAAAGCTTTTCCTTCTTCTTCCCGCTCGACCGTAAGCACTGTACTACGACTTGTCCTGTGGCTGCGATATAAAGCAACAGAGGCTCTTTGCTGATTGGAGCAGCAAGCACCGGCTGGGTGGAGAGCAGAGCTTTTAGCTCGGCAAACGCTGCATCAGCTTCTGGAGTCCACTCGAACTTGTCTGCCTTCTTCATTAGTCGGTAAAGAGGCAATGCCTTTTCACCGAGTCGTGAGATGAATCGACTTAATGCGGCCAAGCATCCAGTAAGTTTCTGGACATCGTGCACTCGCACAGGGCGTTTCATTCGGAGAATAGTGCCGATCTTTTCTGGATTAGCGTCGATCCCTCGCTCGGAAACGAGAAAACCGAGTAACTTGCCACCGGGAACTCCGAATGTGCACTTTGATGGATTGAGCTTGATATCATACCTTCTGAGGTTGGCAAATGTTTCGGCGAGGTCAGTGAGCAGGTCGGAACCTTTTCGTGACTTGACGATGATATCATCCATATACGCTTCCACATTCCGACTGATTTGAGTGAGTAGACACTTCTGAATCATTCGCATAAATGTGGCTCCGGCATTCTTGAGGCCGAATGGCATGGTGATATAGCAGAAGCACCCGAATGGAGTGATGAAAGCTGTTTTTACCTCGTCGGGTCCGTACAGACGGATCTGGTGTACCCGGAGTAGGCGTCTAGAAAAGACAATCTCTCGCATCCCGCGGTCGAGTCAACAATTTGATCTATGCGAGGGAGAGGAAAATGATCTTTCGGGCAGGCCCAGTTGATGTGCTTGAAATCAATGCACATTCGGAGCGATTTGTCCTTCTTAGGAACCATGACGACATTAGCGAGCCATTCGGAGTGGTATATCTCTCGGATAAATCCTGCCGCCAACAGTCGAGCCACTTCCTCACCAATGGCTTTTCTCTTCTGGACGGCGGACCGCCGAAGATGCTCTTTGACTGGTTTTGCTGATGAGTCGACTCTTAGGCGATGCTCAGCCAGTCCCCTGGGACACCTGGCATGTCAGCGGGCTTCCATGCAAAAATGTCCTAGTTCTCACGGAGGAACTGGATGAGCGCTTCTTCCTATTTCGGGTCGAGTGTTGTGGAGATGTGGGTCGGGGCTGCATCGGGGTCGGTCGGGTGAATGTGAACAGGCTTCGTCTCACCGAACGACTGAAATGCAGATTCTGTGGCGGGTTTCTTGGATCGCAGCAAATCACTCGGATCTGCGTTTTGCTTGTATTCTTCAAACTCGACCGCTGTCACCTGGGAATCAGCAATCTTTGAGCCCTTCTGAAAGCACTCTTCTGCCTTTTTCCGATCACCCGTGACAGTGATCACTCCTTTGGGGCCGGGCATCTTCAATTTGAGGTACACGTAACATGGTCGAGCCATGAACCGTGCATAAGCTGGTCTCCCCAAAATGGCATGATATGCACTCTGAAAATCCACGACCTCAAACGTCAACTTCTCTTTGCGAAAATGTTTCGAATCACCAAACACCACGTCCAGAGCTATTTGGCCGAGTGACTCGGCTTTCTTCCCTGGTATAACTCCATGAAAGCTCATGTTACTGGTGCTCAGTCGGGACATCGGAATGCCCATTCCTTTCAGTGTGTCTGCATACAACAAATTCAGCCCGCTACCACCGTCCATCAGCACTTTTGTCAGTCGAGTGCCTTCGACAACTGGATCGACCACCAAAGCTTGCCTCCCAGGGGTGGCAATATGAGTCGGGTGATTAGATTGGTCGAATGTGATGGGTGTTTGGGACCATCTCAGATAATTTGCTTTTGCTGGGGTAACCATGTTCACCTCGCGGTTAATGACTTTCAATCGACTCTTGCTTTCCACATCTGCAAAGATCATCAGAGTGGAGTTGACATGCGGATATCCTTCCTCACTGTCCTCCTTGTCTTCGGCCTTGTCCGACTCCTTTTCCTTGTCTTTAGACTGTTTTCCTTGAAACTGCTGGATCAGGAGTCGACATTGGCGAGTGGTATGCTTTGGGTAAATGATATTCCCCTCTTCGTCTTTCTTCATGTGGATGTGACACGGCATATCCATCACGTCGTTCCCTTCTTTATCCTTTACCTTCTTAGGGTTCCAGGATCCTTTTGGTTTCCCTTTAAACTTTCCATGAGTCACGACCAGAGCCTCTCCAGGAGCTGCCGGTTCAGCCTTCCGCTTCTGTTTCCAACTGGTGTTTCCCTTCTCCGACTGGCTCGGCTTGTGCTTGCCGCTTCGGAGTCGGTCTTCTTCTTCGCCGTTGGCGTACTTGGTAGCAATTTCCATCATCCGACTCAAGGTCATGTCTCCGGTTCGACCAAATTTCAAACTCAATTCTCTGTTCTTGACACCATCCTTGAAGGCGCAGACTGCCTGATGATCAGACACATTCTCCACAGTATGGTGCAAAGTGATCCATCTCTGAATATACTCCCTGAGAGTCTCATTGGTCTTCTGCACGCAGACTTGCAGCTCCGTCAATCCAGCCGGCCGCTTGCAAGTTCCTTCAAACGTTCTGACGAACACTCGGGACAGATCTTCCCAAGTGTAAATGCTGCTAGGAGGTAACTGATTCAACCACGCTCTGGCAGAACCTTCCAACATGAGGGGCAAATGCTTCATGGCCACCTCGTCATTCCCACCACCAATCTGAACCGCCACTCGGTAGTCCTCAAGCCAAGTTTCAGGCTTAGACTCACCGGTGAACTTGCTGACTCCTGTTGCCAACCTGAAATTGGGAGGAATCACTGCGGCTCTGATAGCTCTGCTGAAACATTCCGGACCAGAAACATGCACTCGACTGCTCGTGGGCGCATCTCTGTCGAGTCCACCTCGATGGGCTCTGTTCCGGTCGACCAAGTCTTGCACGATAATGGATCGCGCGTCGAAGCCTGGTTCTCTGGGGTCGACTGGAACTCTTCGCCCCGCACTGAGCTGACGTCTGTCATCTTGCTGCCGAGGAGCGTAAGACCCACCCCTCGGAGGGGAAGTGGGCACTCGACGCCTATCATCTCGGTCGTGTCGGTCTCCATATTGGTCTCGCCGATTCTCGCGCCCTTCACGCCGCGGAGGCGATCTGGGACTGTGAGCCGACTGAACCGTATTCGCAGCGACGGATCGACTGTGAATTCTGTTGCGCGACTGCGACACGGCTGAATTCTGATCTCCTGCTGCCCGGAGCAGATCCCTGATCTGCATCAAGCCTCTGCCAGCTTCCGACTGAGAGGGCTGGATGGACTCTGCTATACGGGTCGCAGCTGCTAAATTCTGGATTGGGGTTCAATATACCTGAGTCGGCGGGAAGAGTTGACGTCGATTGGCGTCGGGAACTCGTTGCCGCGCGCTCTCGTCGAGTGCTCGCTGAAGATTCTCCAGGCGAGCGCGTTCGGCCAAATTGGCCAAACGTGCCTCCTCCAAGGCGCGAGCCTCGGGGGTTTCTCCTGCGATGGGAGTATGCAGGGCATCCATGTTCCTGCGGCGAAGTTCCTCTCTTTGCAGAGAGTCGAGTGGCTCGGGCTGGTACTCTTCGTGGTCTCGTGCGGGGTCGCCTCCGTCGCCTGCCTCACCATCACGGGCGAAGCCAGGGGGGCTGCGAGGCCCGTCGACCATCAGGATTTCCGCTGCTGGATCACTGCTATCGCATTCGGATGCAGTCTCTACGGAGCCAGTCGACAGATCGAAGAGGCCGTAGAGAGATTCGTCGGGCTCGATTGCCGCAACTTGAGTGGTGGCCGTCTGGCGAGCCACCGCGTGTCTCACCCACCGCTGAAGCCTCGACCGACCCGAGCGCTTGCGCTGGCGGGAGACCGGGAGGGTGGTCGATAGGGGAATCGACCGATATGGGGTCGACGGTTGCCGCAGCAGAACGCCGCGGACACATGCGCGAAAATGCATCACACCGCGGACAGGGAGCGCATCGACGTCGAGTGGAGCCTCCTGGAGCCAGGCGGAGTCGTCGGCGACGAAGGTGAGAGCACCGAGACGAATCTCTCGACCCCCGACCAAAACTCCAGCAGCTACCATGATGAAAGTACTCGGAAGAATCGCAACTTCTCCACAAAATTGCTAAAACACCGGCCCCACGGTGGGCGCCAACTATCGTGGATCTAAATCTGACAGTAGAGTGGGGGGTAGGTATGGAGAGGCAAGGTCCTAGCTATGGAGAGGTTGTAAACACAAGAGATGTACGAGTTCAGGCCCTTCTCGGAGGAAGTAAAAGCCCTACGTCTCGGAGCCCGGAGGCGGTCGAGTGGATTATGTGTATATGGATTACAGGGTGCCGAACCCCTCTGCCTGTGGAGGGGGGTGGCTTATATAGAGTGCGCTAGGACCCCAGCCAACCCATGTAATGAAGGGTTTAAGGTACATTAAGTCCGGGGCGTTACTGGTAACGCCCCACATAAAGTGTCTTTACTATCATAAAGCATCTTAATTACAGACCGTCTCAGTGCAGAGTGCCTCTTGACCTTCTGGTGGTCGAGTGAGTCTTCGTGGTCGAGTCCTTCAAGTCAGTCGAGTGAGTCCCTCGTAGGTCGACTGGAAGGTGATCTCTTCTAAGGGTGTCCTTGGGCAGGGTACTTAGATCAGGTCTGTGACCCTACCCTAGGTACATGACTCCATCACCTGGCGTCTGGGTGTGGGAGGCAGACGCCATGAACCTTGGCGTCTGGGTGTCCATCAGACACATCAGACAGGGTGTCTGGTCTCCTGCGCGAGAAAAATGAGCCAGACGCCAGGGTCCCTGGCATCTGGGTGTAGGCAGACGCCATGGACCTTGGCGTCTGGCTGTGGACCTGGTGTTTTTGCAGACACTTCTGTCTTTTTGCTTAGCAACTTGTAACACACACTGTTAAATATGAACAAAGCATGCTAGTCTCAACCAAAAATATGAACAAAGCATACTAACTAGTCTCGAATGACGAACATAGTTTGCACATTCTCAAACAGTCTCGAATTACAAGTTCATCACACACGATGTCTCGAATGACATAAGTAGTTCATGACCACACAAGGTCTCGAATAACAAGTTGATACATTAAACAAAGTCTCGACAGTTCATCATCGACGCCGGTGCCTTTCCATTTGTCTACTGAGTAGTACGGGGCCACTTTCCCTTCTTGTCACGTGCCTCGTCCTCCTCTCGTGCATCGCGAGCCCTTGCAAGTTTTCTTGCCCTCTCTTCTTGACGAGCCTCCTTCTCTTTGCGTGCCCTCTCTTCCTCACGCTTCTTGCGCTCATGAGCCTCCTTCTCACGACGCTCCCGCTCCAATCCCCATGCATAGGACTCCTCGAATAGGCGCTGCCTCCGTAACCAATCTCGACGTTGATCCTCTTGGACATCTTTTGGTACCTCGTGATCTATCCAAGTGAAGTACTTACAAAGTGGAGGAGGGGACTACATATAAACCATGTTTTTGTTAGACATATGAGTGACAACTTGTTGATGTTTTTTGTATGTACACCTAACATACCGGTGGTATGTCATATGCGTTAGTTGGCCTTCGACGATCATGTGCATAGTTGGGACAAGCGAAAAACCTTCTACCTTCTGTCCATGACTTGTTGCGGTCAGTGGACACCTTCATCTTGCAAACATCAGCACACCAACATGATGGTGTGTGCACATCCTTCTCCTTCTCCTTGTCCAAACTGGCCTCCATCCACGTCTTCGGCATGTCCTCTTGGTCCGCGCACGCCGGCCTCGTCCTGGAACCGGATGAAGCCATGCCTACAAAAAGAACAATTGTTAACACAAGACATAAAGAGAGTAAATGCGTAAATACAGTAAATGAATAAATGCTAGGAATTGTATGAACAAATAATATACCATTATTATTAGATCAACCATCTGGATTAAGCAAATAACCGAAGGCCGATCCATTATCAACCATTCCTCTACGACCACCACCACCTCTAGCACTTGTGCTTCCTCTCCGACCACCACCACCTCTAGCACTTGTGCCTGCTCGACCACCACCTCTAGCATTTGTGGTAGCTCGACCACCACCTCTACCACTTGTGCTAGCTCGACCACCACCACTAG
>NC_041387.1:400496128-400518043 GCF_002162155.2 Triticum dicoccoides
AGCTCGACCACCACCTCTAGCACTTGTGCTAGCTCGACCACCACCACTAGCACTTGTGCTTGCTCGACCACCACCTCTAGCACTTGTGCTAGCTCGACCACCACCTCTAGCACTTGTACTCCCTCTACGAACACTAGCACCTCTAGCACTTGTGCTCCCTCTACGACCACCACTACCACCTCTGACACTTGTGCTTCCTCGACCACCACCACCGTCACCTCTTCCACCTCGTTCACCATCGGTGCCGCCTCCACGACTTGTTTTTCTTTTTTTGGTTTTCTTATTCTTGCATGTTCGCTCATTGTGTCCCCCTTCACCGCACACCCCACAGTTGATAGTGTCAGGAGCCTCCATGAAATGACCGCTACCAAATTGTTTCATGCCAGTGTATCCAGCCAGGTCATCCATATCACCCCTGAACCTCTTAGTTCTCCTTCTACCCTTCGTCTCCACCTTCAGAACAGGGCCTGGCCTAATATGAGGGCCATGGTACTCAGGCCACTGTGATTGGTCCAAGAAAGGGCGAAATCTTGGCGCCCATGTCAACCTAGTAGCTTCCAGATGGAAGTATTGCATCCGCACGGTTTTTCCATCACAAACATGTATGTTTATCGCCTTCACCGCCGTTATCAAATGCGAGCATGGCCAATGATACTTACTAGGCCTCTCGCACTGGCACCACCGAGTCTTCAGTTTTACCTCAAATGCAGCACCACCATATTGTCTACCATCTCGTGTTGTGCCACCTGGCTCATCAATTTGATAGATCATTTCAATTCTATCGAATATGATAACTTGTTGCCGTGAAGACTTGCTTGCTTGTAATTGCAACCATTCATCAACCTTTTCCGGATAATCCTTTTTTTCACCTATCCATTTTGCAGTCTCTTCAGAATGCCTCTGAAAGTACTCATTAAGCTTGAAGAAGGTGTACTCCACTATTGCAGTCACCGGCAATGCACGAGCACCCTTCAACACATTGTTGAAACATTCTACCAGATTGCTCGTCATGTCGCCATATCGCCAACCACCATCGTCATGAGCCGTGCCCACTTGTGCTTCTCGCTTAAATTCCTAGTTAAGAAGTCTTTTCCCCCTTCGTTCACCGCTGCAAAGAGTTTGTTGTACCGAGCATCGAAACCTTGGGTGGTGAAGGCCACACATACATGGGTAAGGTCTTTGCTGAGCTCCTTGCTCTTACATGCCCGGTAAAAGTTGGCCACGAAATGCCTCATGCACCATCTGTGGTGAAGCTTTGGAAATCCTGGAATAACAATGTCCATTGCCTTGAGTATGCCATGATGCCGGTCCGATATGATGCATACCTCCCTAGCCCCAATCATGTTATGCCTAACATGACCCATGAACCACTCCCAGTTGTCTTGGTGCTCGGAAGGCACCAAAGCAAATGCACACGGCAACACATTGTCGTTTGATGAGTGTGCCATTGCTACCATTAGTGTGCCCTTGTATCTACCGGTCAAGAACGTGCCATCTATAGACAAGACCGGACGACAATGCTGAAACGCCTCCACACATTGTCCATAACTCCAGAAGGCACGGTGGAACACTCCCTCATGATCCTCAACCACATGAAACATGCCCGGGTTCCTATGTGCAATGGCGGCCAACAACCTTGGGAGCTGGTTGTATGCTTCTTCGTAACCACCATACAACATCCTAATAGCATTTGCCTTTGCCTTCCATGCCTTCCCATACTTGACTTCATAACCAAATTGTTTTTTCACCGTCCGCATGAGAAACCTCACTTTCACAGTGGGATCAAAGCCTATGTCTTTCATCCATTTGTATCCGAGATACTCAGATGTGAGTTGACGGTGTGTCTTTCTAAGTCGTTTAGATGGAGGTTTGCATCTATGAGTGGCAACACAACTTTTCAACACCCATTCTTCGGTTTCTTTAAGCTTTCTTGCACGAACCTTCCATGGGCATCCTTCTTGCTCACACACCACGGTGTAACGCAACTTCATGTCAGAGTGCTCAACATAAAATGGCCTATGGTTTCGAATCGCATAGTCAGCCAACCAAAACTTCAGCATAGGCAAGCTCAGAAACTTCACTCCTTTCTTCAAATAAGCATTCTCATCCTCATTCTCCACCCTTGGTTCTCCTGGATCCGGGCATGGTGTTGGCTCAATCGCCGTCATTCTCATTCCACCGTCAACAACAACTTTATGGGCAAGGCTGAGATCTTTAAACAAGTGAGTTCTTTTTTGTAAGCCCGTCAGCTCAAAGTGGATTTGGTTCTCCTCCTTTGTGAATCCATCCTCGTCCAACTGTTCAACTGGACCCTCGTCATCCGAGTCATACGCATATTGACGCCTAAATGGCAAGTCACGATCCATGTCCTTTTGCGCTATGTACGCATCCAAGTCACCAACATCATTACCATGAAACCCTTCCTCTTGCTCTTCGTCGTCATCATAAGCATCTTCATCCTCTTGAATTACTCCGTCACTAGCAATCACCTCAACTTCATTTGCTTGGCTAGTTGGTGGTTGGCTAGAAGCATTGGGGGCATACAACTCAACCTCATTTGCTTTAATAGATGGTACATGGGGATGTGGTGGGGGATAAACATTGGGGGCATCAACCACAACCCTATGCTCAACAAGTGGCACCATTGTCCTCTCGCTCATGTCATCCATTGGGGAAGAGACATGCCGGTTCAAATCAAAGGTAAAACGAGGAGATTCAACCTTGGTGGCAAACAATTCAAGTGACTTGTCTTCCGATTGGGATACTTTTTCCTTGTATACATCCCAATGCAAATCCGAGGTGATAGGCATACTTTTCAAGCGAGATTTGGCTCCAACTCCAACATCATACCTTCCTATTAACTTAACATCAACATTGGTGTCCATCCACTTCAAAACTTGTCTCACTTTTGCAACAACATCCTCATAGCTAGGGCTTGTATCAAAAACCAATGGTTCCTCACCCGTGTCGGCATTGTTACTCAAGAATGCCTCCTTGTCAATGTAATGAACATTAACAAGTCTCTCCATCTAAAAATAACATGAATGCATTTAAGACTTAAATGAGAATTGGTGTTTATCCAAATACATCTTATTATATCCAAATCATATCAACACTAAATTATTGGTCATGTCCACAAAAGTATCACTAATTAACACACACTAAGCAAAGTTAACCCTAATCACTAACTAACCCTAACCCCCAATCTTTCTACTCAACAAACATATATTCCTACTATACACCATGCATAGCACTATATTATCAAAGTTAACCAAGCCATTCACACTAACATATGGGGGAGAAAACATGAACTAGGGTTCCACCAACATGTATAAAATGCAACCAAAATAACAAGATTTAACAAAAAAATAATTGGATGATTTGGGGGAGATTACCAAGAGCAACAAAGTGATGGAAAGATCCACCTAAGGGATGCATCTTTTGGAGAGGATTTGAGGGGGAGCTTGAGGGGTAGGAGAGAGTATGAGAGCTCCAAGTGTTCTTTAAGCTCGGGTTATGGATTGGGGAAAGTGTGTGGGGTGGGTCCCACACACTCTCCCGTGGGTTATCCACTTACCAGGGCCAGACGCCAGGGTCCCTGGCGTCTGGCCCCTTTGCCACATCAGCTGGTCAACATGCAGGCGGGCAGTGCGGGCCAGGGGCCAGACGCCAGGTATCCTGGCGTCTGCTTCGCAACCCAGACGCCAGGGATGTTGGCGTCACCTAAAAAGGTCAGAAACGAATTTTTTTCCAAAGCGAGGTCGAATCGGGATTTTGTTAGCCTTATAGGTCAGAACAGTAATTTTGACCTCGGCTGGTATATGCGTCCACACCATTGTTTTCATAAGAGGATGATCTGCCATCAGAGACCAGAACTGCAGGTGCGTGCCGGTGGTTGGACATCTATAGAGTCGTCCACGACGTCGGCAGGGGACACAAGTTCGAAACGTCGGACCGGTGGTGTCGTGGGAGTTCATGGGCTCTGCACCTACTCGGCAGGCATCAAGGTAGGATTCACGTAAATATTTGGACTTTGCCTAAAAACGTAAATATTTGGACCATATACATACAGGGAGTGCCGGTTATAATATTTTGTGCTGTAGTATTTTTTGGATTTCTCTACAAACGGAACGTCGGGTTTTTAAACATGATGAATCGAACATTTTAGATGTCAAATTATGTTGTCGTGACTCGAGAGGATGGCAATTTCCTGTATCAGGCATGTCAAATCCTTGCCATGTTTTTCGCAAAAAAAAACTTGCCATGTTAAGCTTTTCTGCTACGAATTGTCATGCTCACTAAAAAAAATTACCATCCTCGTGACAACATAATTTGTCATAGAAAAGTGTTAGATTCATCATGTCTAAAAATTTAAATTTTAGCATTTTCGTATTTTTGGGGCTTATTCGGTTTACAATTTTGTAGGATTTTTTCCTATGGGATTTTTCCTACGTTGAGCATCGTTTTATAGGAACAGAGGTGCAAGATTCCTAAGGATTATGTTCATATTTTTTATATGGTGTTGTCCATCATGTTTGGCGACCTCGCGCCACGAGAGAGCTTGACCTTCGACTCCCTCACCTTTATCACAGATGGGACAGGCTGGTTTGACACCAAACCACCGTTCTTCCCTGGTCGCACCATCTTCTTCGGGTCGCTCAGGTTCGTCATCGACCGCTATGGCGATCTTCGACTCCGTGTTCCACCGGCGTACCTGGCCGTAGGCGTGCTCCCATCGGAGCCAATGTCACCAATACCACCGGCCTCGGGCTTCGGGGACGACGACCTCGCATTGACATACCTCGCGACCGAAGTTCGTATTCTGGCCTTGAGTTTGAAACGTTGCATCGACCTTACAACAAAAAACCAGCCTGCCCTTGCGTCATATCTGATCTTTGCTACCCTCGCCTCACTTCCGAAAACAAAAGACGGTGAGGATACCGCGCTTAGCATCATCTTCATCTAGCAGACGGAGGAATGCGAGGAGACGGGTGCAAGTCTAAAACCGACCCCAACCAGGATGGTGACGAACCCTTACGGGCCATCTCCCCGGAGCAGGTTCTCATGACTGCCCCGGGCGGCTCAACGGGCGGCAGATCTTCAGCATCAACTATGGCTCCAATCGTCACCAACACCAACGGATCCGCGAAATTCGTGTGGTTCCATCGTCCACGACTCCCCAAGCCTCCGAGCCAGTAAGTATCACTCCATCAACACCACGTCTTCCACACCAATTTGGCGGAACCCCATTGGCTTCACCATCCTCAGTACCGGACTCCCGAGGGTTCATGACTCTCGGGGCCGGCACATCGAGCCTCGCCGGAACAACGATGGCACCAGCTATCATCAAAGATCACAAGCAGCAGGACATTGTGGGTGCTCGGCACACCTTTACTGGGAATTAACCCCACCATACGAACCATGGAGGCCATCAGGCAGGCCACCATGGTAGTCCAGTTACAACTCCAGAGAAACTCAACGGAGGTCGCCACACGGTAGGCGCAATCACTACAAGAAATATGTCAACTTATGACCACCACTATTGGTCATTGAAAGGTCATGGTTTTTCATTTGCGACCTTTTTGTGACCAAAAACAGAAGGTCAAAAACTGGCGGTTGTAAACTGACTATAGCGACCTTCTCTGTGAAAAGGTCGTGGAAGGCCACGACCAAAACTAAAGGTCATGAATTCTATGACCTTTTATTTTGGTCGATGGTTGTCTGCCCAGGCCACGTCTGATCCGATGTGGCAATCTGACATGGAAAAATTGCGACCAATTGAAAAGGTCGTTGGTAAGATTCAGCCCGGTCCAATTCGACATTCTACATGGGCCGAGCCCAACAATTCAGCCCATTTAATATATATTTTTCTCTTTAACTTGAGTTACATACATGGGCTTGACCCAATAATTCGGTCTTTTTTATTTCTAGGTCATGGCCTTTTAACATTGTTTGGGCTGTTATATTTTGGAGCCGGACCCACCAATCAAATGAGTCCCACTTGTCATACTGCCACACATTTGACCCACATGACAGAAATTTCAAAATTGCTCAGATTATTTTCATAAGTTGGTCCCACGAGTCAGGTTTCCATTTCACTAATTTTTTCAAATCACATAATCATTATTTCAAACAGAACATAACAAATGCAGTTCATCAAAGAACACTAAATTAGTCTACTATAATCTGTACATAGTCTATTACAATATGTACAGTCTATTACACATAGACAAAACATACAACTATTTGCTACACGGCCTTGAACTTCGAATATACTTCCTACTTCACTTCCAGACTAGAGCTCCTGTAAATGAGAGGGAACACCATTTTCGGGTATGTTCGTAGAGTCCGAACGAAGGCACCTAACAATAAACCAAAAGAGTTAGAAACAAACTAAAAACAAATATACAAGGCAACTAGGGACTAAATCATGAAGCATATGTACATGTAACAGTAACAACCACAATGAATAGCTAGTTGAGATCAAAACAGACAGAATATAACCACACGTCACCTCTATCTATTTTGTGTGTACAAGTACAGAAAAATCTATACCAATAATTATCTTGGACAAACTAAATTGCCGCTGTTATCCAGATAGATCAATCTGAAGAAACTACTATTCTACTACCACCCATTAACTAATATGACCTAGTAATTCTAGGCAGCGCATGCAATCAAACATCACTAGCTCAGGTAGTACCTGTTGATGTTGCAGAGTGTGGCAGCAAGGTTTAGTTCTCCATCGACGTCACAGCCAATACTGATTGAGCGAGCTGTTATGGACCTGCAAAAACAATTAAAGAGAGCAAATAATAAGGTACCCTCTCCAGTTAATTGCAGCTTTTGAAGGCAACTATAGTTGTTCTGAAAACATGGTTTCTACAACTTTAAGCCATTTAAGTACGAATAATAAGAAACAACATCTCTTGGGAAGAGTGTAGACAACTTTAACAGAACAAATGAGAAATGACTCTTTAACGCAATATCAAAACTACTCAAAGGTGAGAACTAAGAACATGCCATTTATCTTTCAAATGTCAAAGATCATCACTGCAATCATCACATACACAATTAGGTACACAATAATGAGACTGAACGGGTGTTGTTTTTTAGACTGCACGGTCAACAACAACAACAAGTGTACAATATGTTTAGGTACACAAGCATGTGTAGCAAGTATTAAAAGTCTGATCTGTTTGGTGGAAGCCACCATTGATCTTGTTCTCACAGCCATACTTACACGCACACATGCAGTTTTAATTAATTAAATGAGCAGGCAACAAAGGCAATTGGAAATCTAGGGACGGGAGGTAGTGAGAGCAACACAAGATATACACGAAGACAACCACATAATAAGATGGAGGTGTCTCACTTGGTTTCAAAATAAGATGCACACAAAGACAGCCACATAAATATAGCAGTGCATAGTACTGAGGAAAACAGGGACATCTCTTTGCCAACATGTATAGTTCGGAGCAGCAATAGCAAGCAGAGGGAGATGGAGATGCTACGTGTCGTCGTGGGTCGGCGTGGACGTGCTTGAGCTCGGGGCAGGACCTCTTGGTCGCCCTAGGGGCAGAGGAGCAAACCCCTCATGGCCCTCATGCTCGAGAAGAGCACGGCCCAAGAACCCACCTGCATCTCAGGTTGGTTCTCCAAAACACACCTCCTGCAGCAAGATCCATGGGTGGCCTGCAGCATAGCAGAACACGAAGAATAGAGTTACATACACTGTCAGTGTTCATCCATGGCTGCCAGATTGGATCGAATCAAAGAGAGAAGGGGAAGGGAAGGGCTACCTTGAGGATCAAATCGAATCAGCACCGTCGCCTTCATGGTGTTCGGAGACCCATGGCCGGCGTGTAGCCACCAGAAACCCTAGGCAGGCCACGCGGTGAGCTGCACGACCTCTCAGTCATTCCCACGGGGAGAAGTCTGCCCGGTGCCACTCTGGTCAGGCTCCATTTCCAGCTGCTGCGATCGATTAAAGTCAGAAAACTCATGACAAACAATTTAGATAGAGACGTGCAGGCTTCAGCAAAGGAATCATAACTTGCACCCTTTTCCAGTAGTGTAAAATTAAGTTGTGCGGTTTGGCAGTTACCTGTGACTGGGAATTCAGAATAACCGATGTGTGGAAACTAAAATAACTACTACTGTAGTAAACAGTGGACTGTCGAGATGAATATTTGTATGGATGAACTCAAGGGTCGCTCAGTTCAGAATTCACATATTTGTATGGATGAACTCATGGGTCGCTCAGTTCAGAATTCACATTGATTTGTATATATCTACTAAAACATACATTAGCTCATATACTCATATATTCATCTCGTGGGCTGCATTGGTGGAACCCTGTAAGCAAGAGCAAAACACAGTAAGACATTTGCAGATGCTAATGTAATTTTCTTTTTCAAATGCTCTGTGCTGGATGTGGAGGAATCGCTGCAGAGTAAAAAGAAAATCTACGATTTACAGAAGTGTAAGATGGAGATATTGGTGATAGCAATTGGACCACATCTACACAAGAAGTTTACATAAGAGGTTCGCAGATTGTAATGTTGAAATTCAAATGCTGAATGTGAAATGGTCATTGCGGAGTAAAAAACTCTACGTTTACAGAAGTGTAAGATGCAGGTATTTTGTGGTAGCAAATGGACCACATCTACTGCAAGAAATACAGTGAAGACAACTGCTGTGATTTATTGCTGTTTGTTTTTGTCTCTCAGGTCTCTTGACCATATTCAGAGCAAGTTTTGTTTTGGTTTTTGCAGCGACATTCTCAGAGCAAAGCTGGTCCACGAGCTGGGAATATCAGTAGGATGCAAGTAAAGTCTTCCAGTATCACGTGAGAGATAGCCAACAATATCTACTCCAGTAGAAACATTCACACCACGGGTATTCAAGATGGTATCAAATTAGTGAGCATCAAAATTATTGTTTCTCACAAACTACTGTCCTATGTTGTAGGGTTCAGACCTGGGCTGGGTTGATTTAATTTTGCAAATAAGTACAAGATATCATCTAGTAGTAATCAACGATCCCGCGTAGCTACCACTACAACACTAGTGTGTCACGGAGAAAGGAACGAAGAGGTGAGCCTCACCTTTCCAGGAGGAGGTGGCTGGGCTCACGGACAACGGCTTGGGTGAGATGAGTTGCTGCTCCTGCTCGGGCTCAGGCCAGCTGCGCTGCCGCCTCGGAGCGGCAACAGACGAGCGGGGGCGAAGCTCGAGGTCGAGGAGCGCGGGTGGCGCGGATCCGGAGCGGCGACAGACGGGAGCGGGGGTGGGTGGCCTGGATCCTCGCGGGCGAGACCCTGATGATGCGGCCGGGCTAGAGACTCGGCCAGATCCAGACGATGCGGCCGCAAGGAGGTGGCTGGGCTCGCGGCCAACAGCCAGGTCTAGCAAATTCATGGCGTCGGGGCAAGGGAGGAAGAGGCCATCCGCCCATGGCATCCTGGATCTGGGAGGGAGAGAACACGAGGTGAGGAAGTGAGAGAGGGATGTGAGGAGGAGGAGGAGGAGATGGAGTAGAGGGACGCACCTGAGTCGCCGAACCACGCCGGGGAAAACCCTAGCGACGGGAGATGGTCGCGGGTGGCGCTGGAAGACCCAGCGGAGCGAGACGAGCCCCAGGAGCCGCTCGTGTTGTGCCCTAGGAGGCGGAGATTGACGGGGAACGTTGCAGAAAATAAAAAAATTCCTACGGTTTCATCAAGATCAATTTATGAGTTCATCTAGCAATGAGTGATAGGAGTGCATCTACATACCTTTGTAGATCGCGAGCGGAAGCGTTCAAGAGAACGAGGTTGAGGGAGTCGTACTCGTCGTGATCCAAATCACCGATGACCAAGTGTCGAACGGACAACACCTCCGCGTTTAACACACGTACGGAGCGGATGACGTCTCCCGCACCTTGATCCAGCAAGGAGGAGGGAGAGGTTGAAAAAGAAGGCTCCAGCAGCAGCACGACGGCGTGGTGGTGATGGAGTGGCAGATCTCTGGCAAGGCTTCGCCAAGCTCACGCGGAGGAGGAGATGTGTTGGGGAGGGGAGGGGCTGCGCCTTGGATGTTCTCTGCAGCCCTCCCCTCGCCCCTCTATTTATAGGGGAAGGGGGAAGGGGGCCGGCCCCCTCTAGATGAGATCTAGAGGGCGGGCGGCGGCCAAGGGAGGGGGCTTGCCCCCCAAGCAAGGGGGGCGCCCCCACTAGGGTTTCCCCCCCCCCCCAACCCTAGGCGCATGGGCCCAAGGGGGGGGCTCCCAGCCCTTCAGGGGCTGGTTCCTTGCCCACTACGGCCCATGAGGCCCTCCCGAGAGAGGTGGCCCCTCCCGGTGGACCCCCGGAACCCCTCCGATGGCCCTGGTACAATACCAATATGCCCCCAAAACTTTTCGGTGACCGTATGACAATTTCCCATATATAAATCTTCACCTCCGGACCATTTCTGAACTCCTCGTAACGTCCGGGATCTCATCCGGGACTCCGAACAACATTCAGTAATCACATACATGTTTTCCTAATAACCCTAGCGTCACCGAACCTTAAGTGTGTAGACCCTACGGGTTCGGGAATCATGCAGACATGACCGAGACAGCTCTCCGGCCAATAACCAACAGCGGGATCTGGATACCCATGTTGGCTCCCACATGCTCCTCGATGATGTCATCGGATGAACCACGATGTCAAGGATTTAAGCAACCCCGTATACAATTCCCTTTGTCAATCGGTACGTTACTTGCCCGAGACTCGATCGTCGGTATCCCAATACCTCGTTCAGTCTCGTTACCGGCAAGTCACTTTACTCGTACCGTAATGCATGATCCCGTGACCAAACACTTGGTCACTTTGAGCTCATTATGATGATGCATTACCGAGTGGGCCCAGAGATACCTCTCCGTTATACGAAGTGACAAATCCCAGTCTCGATCCGTGTCAACCCAACAGACACTTTCGGAGATACCTGTAGTGCACCTTTATAGTCACCCAGTTACGTTGTGACGTTTGGTACACCCAAAGCACTCCTACGGTATCCGGGAGTTACACGATCTCATGGTCTAAGGAAAAGATACTTGACATTGGAAAAGCTCTAGCAAAACGAACTACACGATCTTGTGTCATGCTTAGGATTTGGTCTTGTCCATCACATCATTCTCCTAATGATGTGATCCCGTTATCAACGACATCTAATGTCCATAGATAGGAAACCATGACTATCTGTTGATCAACGAGCTAGTCAACTAGAGGCTTACTAGGGACATATTATAGTCTATGTATTCACACGTGTATTATGATTTCCGGATAATACAATTATAGCATCAATAAAAGATAATTATCATGAACAAGGAAATATAATAATAATCCTTTTATTATTGCCTCTAGGGCATATTTCCAACAGTCTCCCACTTGCACTAGTCAATAATCTAGTTATATTGTGATGAATCGAACACCCATAGAGTTCTGGTGTTGATCATGTTTTGCTCGCGAAAGAGGTTTAGTCAACGGATCTGCGACATTCAGATCCGTATGTACTTTGCAAATATCTATGTCTCCATCTTGAACATTTTCATGGATGGAGTTAAAACGACGCTTGATGTGCCTGGTCTTCTTGTGAAACCTGGGCTCCTTGGCAAGGGCAATAGCTCCAGTGTTGTCACAGAAGAGTTTGATCGGCCCCGACGCATTGGGTATGGCTCCTAGGTCGGTGATGAACTCCTTCACCCAAATTGCTTCATGCGCTGCCTCCGAGGCTGCCATGTACTCCGCTTCACATGTAGATCCCGCCACGACGCTCTGCTTGCAGCTGCACTAGCTTACTGCTCCACCATTCAACATATACACGTATCCGGTTTGTGACTTAGAGTCATCCAGATCTGTGTCAAAGCTAGCGTCGACGTAACCCTTTACAACGAGCTCTTCGTCACCTCCATAAACGAGAAACATGTCATTCGTCCTTTTCAGGTACTTCAGGATATTCTTGACCGTTGTCCAGTGTTCCTTGCCGGGATTACTTTGGTACCTTCCTACCAAACTTACGGCAAGGTTTACATCAGGTCTGGTACACAGCATGGCATACATAATAGATCCTATGGCTGAGGCATAGGGGATGACACTCATCTCTTCTTTATCTTTTGTCGTGGTCGGGCATTGAGCCGAGCTCAATCTCACACCTTGCAATACAGGCAAGAACCCTTTCTTGGACTGATCCATTTTGAACTTCTTCAATATCTTATCAAGGTATGTGCTTTGTGAAAGACCTATGAGGCGTCTCGATCTATCCCTATAGATCTTGATGCCTAATATGTAAGCAGCTTCTCCAAGGTCCTTCATTGAAAAACACTTATTCAAGTAGGCCTTAATGTTGTCCAAAAGTTCTATATCATTTCCCATCAAGAGTATGTCATCTACATATAATATGAGAAATGCTACAGAGCTCCCACTCACTTTCTTGTAAACGCAGGCTTCTCCATAAGTCTGCATAAACCCAAACGCTTTGATCATCTCATCAAAGCGAATGTTCCAACTTCGAGATGCTTGCACCAGTCCATAAATGGATCGCTGGAGCTTGCACACCTTGTTAGCATTCATAGGATCGACAAAACCTTCCGTCTGCATCATATACAGTTCTTCCTTAAAATAGCCGTTAAGGAATGCCGTTTTGACGTCCATCTGCCATATCTCATAATCATAGTATGCGGCAATTGCTAACATGATTCGGACGGACTTCAGCTTTGCTATGGGAGAGAAAGTCTCATCGTAGTCAACCCCTTGAACTTGTTGATAACCCTTAGCGACAAGTCGAGCTTTATAGATGGTAATATTACCATCCGCGTCCGTCTTCTTCTTAAAGATCCATTTGTTTTCTATCGCTCGCCGATCATCGGGCAAGTCTATCAAAGTCCATACTTTGTTTTCATACATGGATTTTATCTCGGATTGCATGGCTTCAAGCCATTTGTTGGAATCTGGGCCCGCCATCGCTTCTTCATAGTTCGAAGGTTCACCGTTGTCTAACAACATTATTTCCAGGACAGGGTTGCCATACCACTCTGGTGTGGAACGTGTCCTTGTGGACCTACGAAGTTCAGTAGCAACTTGATCCGAAGTACCTTGATCCTCATCATTAATTTCCTCTCCAGTCGGTGTAGGCACCACAGGAACATTTTCCTGAGCTGCACTACTTTCCGGTTCAAGAGGTACTACTTCATCGAGTTCTACTTTCCTCCCACTTACTTCTTTCGAGAGAAACTCTTTTTCCAGAAAGGATCCGTTCTTGGCAACAAAGATCTTGCCCTCGGATCTTAAGTAGAAGGTATACCCAATGGTTTCCTTAGGGTATCCTATGAAGACACATTTTTCCGACTTGGGTTCGAGCTTTTCAGGTTGAAGTTTCTTGACATAAGCATCGCATCCCCAAACTTTTAGAAATGACAGCTTAGGTTTCTTCCCAAACCATAATTCATACGGTGTCGTCTCAACGGATTTAGACGGAGCCCTATTTAAAGTGAATGTAGCTGTCTCTGGAGCGTATCCCCAAAATGATAGCGGTAAATCGGTAAGAGACATCATAGATCGCACCATATCCAATAGAGTGCGATTACGATGTTCGGACACACGTTACGCTGAGGTGTTCCAGGCGGCGTGAGTTGTGAAACGATTCCACATTTTCTTAAGTGTGTACCAAATTCATGACTTAAATATTCTCCTCCACGATCTGATCGTAAGAATTTTATCTTTCGGTCACGTTGATTCTGTACCTCATTCTAAAATTCCTTGAACCTTTCAAAGGTCTCAGACTTGTGTTTCATCAAGTAGACATACCCATATCTACTCAAGTCATCAGTGAGAGTGAGAACATAACAATATCCTCCGCGAGCCTCATCGCTCATTGGACCGCACACATCGGTATGTATGGTTTCCAATAAGTTGGTTGCTCGCTCCATTGTTCCGGAGAACGGAGTCTTGGTCATTTTGCCCATGAGGCATGGTTCGCATATGTCAAATGATTCATAATCGAGAGACTCTAAAAGTCCATCAGCATGGAGCTTCTTCATGCGCTTGACACCAATGTGACCAAGGCGGCAGTGCCACAAATATGTGGGACTATCGTTATCAACTTTACATCTTTTGGTATTCACACTATGAATATGTGTAACACTACGTTCGAGATTCATTAAGAATAAACCATTGACCATCGGGGCATGACCATAAAACATATCTCTCATATAAATTGAACAACCATTATTCTCGGATTTAAATGAGTAGCCATCTCGTATTAAACGAGATCCAGATACAATGTTCATGCTCAAACTTGGCACTAAATAACAATTATTAAGGTTTAAAACTAATCCCGTAGGTAAATGTAGAGGTGGCGTGCCGACGGCGATCACATCGACCTTGGAACCATTCCCGACGCGCATCGTCACCTCGTCCTTCGCCAGTCTCTGCTTATTCCGCAGCTCCTGCTTTAATGTTGCCGGCCTTCTTGTCCGCTAAGTATTTGGGGCAGCTCTGCTTCCAGTGACCCTTCCCTTTGCAATAAAAGCACTCAGTCTCAGGCTTGGGTCCATTCCTTGACTTCTTCCCGGCAACTGGCTTACCGGGCGCGGCAACATCTTTGCCGTCCTTCTTGAAGTTCTTCTTACCCTTGCCCTTCTTGAACTTAGTGGTTTTATTGACCATCAACACTTGATGTTCTTTCTTGATTTCTACCTCTGCTGACTTCAGCATTGAAAATACTTCAGGAATAGTTTTCATCATCCCCTGCATATTATAGTTCATCACAAAGCTCTTGTAGCTCGGTGGGAGCGACTGAAGGATTCTGTCAATGACTGCCTCGTCCGAGAGGTTAATGTCCAGCTGGGGCAGGCGGTTGTGCAACCCAGACATTTTGAGTATGTGCTCACTGATAGAACTATTTTCCTCCATCTTACAACTATAGAACTTGTCGGAGACTTCATATCTCTCGACCCGGGCATGAGCTTGGAAAACCATTTTCAGCTCCTCGAACATCTCATATGCTCCGTGTCGCTCAAAACGCTTTTGGAGCCCCGGTTCTAAGCTGTAAAGCATGCCGCACTGAACGAGGGAGTAATCATCAGCACGTGACTGCCAAGCGTTCATAGCGTCTTGGTTCTCTTGGATGGGTGCTTCACCTAGCGGTCCTTCTAGGACATATGCTTTCTTGGCAGCAATGAGGATGATCCTCAGGTTCCGGACCCAGTCTGTATAGTTGTTGCCATCATCTTTCAGCTTGGTTTTCTCTAGGAACGCGTTGAAGTTCATGTTGACATGAGCGTTGGCCATTTGATCTACAAGACATATTTTGCAAAGATTTTAGACTAAGTTCATGATAATTAAGTTCATCTAATCAAATTATTGAATGAACTCCCACTCAGATTAGACATCCCTCTAGTCATCTAAGTGTTACACGATCCGAGTCGACTAGGCCGTGTTCGATCATCACGTGAGACGGACTAGTCATCATCGGTGAACATCTCCATGTTGATCGTATCTTCCATACGACTCATGTGCGACCTTTCGGTCTCTGTGTTCCGAGGCCATGTCTGTACATGCTAGGCTTGTCAAGTTAACCCTAAGTGTTTTTGCATGTGTAAAACTGTCTTACACCCGTTGTATGTGAACGTAAGAATCTATCACACCCGATCATCACGTGGTGCTTCGAAACGCCAAACTTTAGCAACGGCGCACAGCTAGGGGAGAACACTTTCTTGAAATTGTTATAAGGGATCATCTTATTTACTACCGTCGTTCTAAGTAAACAAGATGCATAAACATAATAAACATCACATGCAATTATATATAGTAGTGACATGATATGGCCAATATCATATAGCTCCTTTGATCTCCATCTTGGGGCTCCATCATCATCTTCGTCACCGGCATGACACCATGATCTCCATCATCATTATCTCCATCATCGTGTCTCCATGAAGTTGCTCGCCAACTATTACTTCTACTACTATGGCTAACGGCTTAGCAATAAAGTAAAGTAATTACATGGCGTTAAATCATTGACACGCAGGTCATACAATAATTAAGACAACTCCTATGGCTCTTGCCGGTTGTCATACTCATCGACATGCAAGTCGTGATTCCTATTACAAGAACATGATCTCATACATCACAATATATCATTCATCATTCATCACAACTTTTGGCCATATCACATCACAAGGCAATTGCTGCAAAAACAAGTTAGACGTCCTCTAATTGTTGTTGCATCTTTTATGTGGCTGTAATTGGGTTCTAGCAAGAACGTTTTCTTACCTACGAATAACCACAACGTGATTTTGTCAACTTCTATTTACCCTTCATAAGGACCCTTTTCGTCGAATCCGCTCCAACTAACGTGGGAGAGACAGACACCCGCTAGCCACCTTATGCAACTAGTGCATGTCAGTCGGTGGAACCTATCTCACGTAAGCGTACGTGTAAGGTCGGTCCGGGCCGCTTCATCCCACAATACCGCTGAAGCAAAATAAGACTAGTAGCGGCAAGCAAGTTGACAAGATCTACGCCCACAACAGATTTGTGTTCTACTCGTGCAATAGAGAACTACGCATAGACCTAGCTCATGATGCCACTGTTGGGGAGCGTTGCAGAAAATAAAAAATTTCCTACGGTTTCACCAAGATCCATCTAAGAGTTCATCTAGCAACGAGTGATAGGAGTGCATCTACATACCTTTGTAGATCGCGAGCGGAAGCGTTTAAGAGAACGAGGTTGAGGGAGTCGTACTCGTCGTGATCCAAATCACCGATGACCAAGTGCCGAACGGACAACACCTCCGCGTTCAACACACGTACGGAGCGGATGATTTCTCCCGCACCTTGATCCAGCAAGGAGGAGGGAGAGGTTGAGGAAGAAGGCTCCAACAGCAGCACGACGATGTGGTGGTGATGGAGTGGCAGATCTCCGGCAGGGCTTCGCCAAGCTCACGCGGAGGAGGAGATGTGTTGGGGATGGGAGGGGCTGCGCCTTGGATGTTCTCTGCAGCCCTCCCCTCGCCCCTCTATTTATAGGGGAAGGGGGAAGGGGGCCGGCCCCCTCTAGATGAGATCTAGAGGGGGGGGGCGGCCAAGGGAGGGGGCTTGCCCCTCAAGCAAGGGGGGGCGCCCCCACTAGGGTTTCCCCCCCAACCCTAGGCGCATGCACTACTAGGAAAAGGGCTATAGATAGGATCGATACTAATGGCGCACGGAGGAACTAGTGCGCCACTACTATATACTAATGGCGCACCAGTCGATGATGCGCCATTAGTGTGGAAGACACTAATGGCGCACCAGAGACATGGTGCGCCACCAGTATTTTTTTTTCATTTTTCCATACATACTAATGGCGCATCAGGTCGAAGTGCGCCATTACTAGTAATGGCGCACGAGGCAGATCGTGCGTCATTACTGTATTTTTTTATTCTTTTTTTTGGCAAAACTACTAATGGCGCACTCTGGCCAGGTGCGCCATTACTAGTTTAGAGTAGTATATATATATATATATATATATATATATATATATATATATATATATATACTTTTCTGCAGCACTACTAATGGTGCACCACCAGCAGGTGCGCCATTAGTAACCAGGGTTACTAATGGCGCATTTGCTGCTGGTGCGCCATTAGTAACCTGGAACCCCAACAAGATATTTTGGACAGCCCCACACCTATCCACTCACTTTCCTCACTTCATTCCCTCCACCTCCTTCTCCAAGCTTTCGGCTGCCTCCTCCTCCTCACCTCATTTCCACCATAGATTCATCAAAATTAAGTGGTGAAATTACCTTTTTTTGATAGGTAAGTAAGGGGAAAGCTATCTTCATGATGTAGATCTACTTTTTTTCTCCCTAGCTCGCTCCAACAACGTGCACATGCACTTTTTGTGGCCTAGCTAGATCTATGTGTGTTTGTGGTGTTGCTTGTGTTTGTGGTGTTGCATATATGTTTGTGTTTGCAGGTACCGGTATTTGAAATGCGATAGTTGCCAATATTTTGCCGGAATGTTGATTCATTTCCGTTTCGGCGAGAATTTTGGCACTATGCATTCTTTCTGGTCCTATTTTTAGGGAAGGTCATGCCAAATTTTTTCTTGGTTCTAAAATATCGTTTTGCTCTACCCCGCAGGCGACCATGGTCCACACGATGACCGAAGGCATCGTGAATAGGTTTTTGAGCTCCGCGAAGGCCTAGATGCTTCAAAAGAATGAGATGGAGATAAGATGTCCGTGTCGAAGATGCAAGCTGAAGAGCCTTATTGCGGACCCGGATTCCGGGCAGGTGCGGGACCACCTGCTCTTGCGTGGTTTCATGGATGGCTATCAGTGGCAAGGTGATGAAGATGACTATGAAGTCGTTCATGGGGGCCGGGCAAGAAATGAGGAAGGGCAACAAGACAAGTACCACCGCGGCGAGGGCGGGCGAGAAGACGAAGAATCTCCAGGACATGATCACAGCGGTGATGCTGTACATAGTCATCATGTAGAAGATGTCGTACATGATGATGAGGAAGATCAAGACGAAGGACATGATCATGAAGATGAAGATGCCGGAGCAGACGACGATGGAGGTTGGGTACAGGACCCTCATATTCAAGAGCTGCTTCTCAAGCAGACGGATAACGCAAGAGCTGCCGCCCGAGAGAAAGCCAAGCTGGATCAACTGGAGATAGACGCGGTTACTCCATTGTATGAAGGATGCAGGCCCGAGGATACCCGCCTGAAAGTAACACTCATGGCTCTGGAGATGAAGGTAAAACACAAAATGACCGACGCATGCTTCGACGAGAACATGTCATTCTAGCACGAACGTCTTCCCAAGGGGAACAAGTGCCCGACCAGTTTCGAGGAGGCGAAGAAAATCGTGTGTCCTCTAGATTTACCGCATGTGAAATACCATGTGTGCATGAACAATTGCATCATTTATCGGGACGAGCACGCGGAGTCTACCATATGTCCGGTGTGCGGCATCACTCGATACAAGAAGAGGAAGAAAGCTCCTCGAAAATTGGTGTGGTACTTTCCGATCACTCCTCGTCTGCAGCGGTATTTCGCGGACCCTAAGGTAGCAAAGCTCCTGCGTTGGCATGCGGATAGGGAGGAGAATAAGCGGGAAGATGACGGAAATGATCCGGAGATAAATAAAAAAGACAAGATGTTGAGTCACCCTAAGGATGCGAGCCAGTGGCAAGCGTTGAACTTCGAATACCCAGAGTTTGGGAAGGATCCAAGGAACATCGTGCTGGGCGTGAGCACTGATGGAGTCAATCCGTTTGGCAGCCAGAGAAGCACACATAGCACCTGGCCTGTGTTTGTGTGGATGTACAACCTTCCCTCCTGGTTGTGCATGAAGAGGAAGTACATTCACACGAGTATGCTAATTGAAGGGCCGAAACAACCAGGGAACGACATCAATCTGTATCTGGGGCTGCTGAAGGAGGAGCTAGACACGCTGTGGAAAACGCCAACCAATACGTGGGACGCCGCAGAGAAAGAATATTTCCCTATGAGATCCGCACTGCTCACGACGGTGCACGACTATCTCGGTTACGGATATCTCGCGGGGCAGGTAGTCCACGCTGGATGCGTAAGGTGCATGGATGACACAACGTATCGCCAGCTAGATAGAGATCTCGGGTCTTCGAAAACCGTGTTCATGGGACATCGAAGGTGGCTTCGCGATGATGACCCATGGAGGAAACGCAAGGATCTGTTCGATGGTGAAACCGAACCCCGAAAACGCCTGTGTACGAGGAGCGGCGAGGAAATAGACGAGCTGTTGAAAAATTGGAAAGACTGCCCACTGCCGGGAAAGAAGCAAAAGGCGCCAGAGCCGGGAAAAAAGCGAAAGGCGCCAGAGCCGCTGCTGAAGGTATGGAAAACGAGGTTTTCTGGGACTTACCGTACTGGAAGATCCACCGTGTGCCTCATAGCCTTGATGTCATGCATATCATGAAGAACATGTGCGAGTGTCTGCTTGGTACCCTGCTCAACATGCCAGAGAGGACCAAAGATGGGCCGAAAGCAAGGGCATACTTGAAATCAATGGGCATCAGGCAGGAGCTTCACGCTAATGATGATGATGATGATGATGATGATGATGAGGCGAAGCAGGACACAGAAAGTCGTCGCAAAGGCAAAAAGGCCAAGAAGACCGGAAATGACTACCCTCCCGCGTGCTTCACTCTAAGTCAGGAGGAGATCGAGCAGTTTTTCACCTGCCTCCTAGGAGTAAAACTTCCTTACGGTTACGCGGGGAAGATAAGCAGATACCTAGACCCAGCGAAGCAGAAGTTCAGCGGGATGAAGTCTCATGACTGTCACGTGCTGATGACGCAGATACTTCCAGTTGCAATCCGTGGGATCATGGACGCGCACGTCTGTGAAACGCTATTTGGCCTATGCAACTTTTTCGACGTCATCTCTCGGAAGTCGATTGGCGTGAGGCAACTCAGAAGGCTACAGGAAGAGATCGTGGTGATACTATGCGAGCTTGAGATGTACTTCCCGCCCGCATTCTTCGATGTTATGGTGCATCTGCTGGTCCATATCGTGGAGGATATCATCCAACTCGGGCCGACGTTCCTACACAGCATGATGCCGTTCGAAAGGATGAATGGTGTCATCAAAGGATACGTTCGCAACATGTCATGTCCAGAGGGAAGTATAGACAGGGGCTTTCTGACCGAAGAGTGCATCTCCTACTGCACGAATTATCTAGGCATCGAGAACCCCGTTGGTCTGCCCGTCAACAGGCACCTAGGCAGGCTCGCTGGATGGGGTCACCGTGAGGGTCGCCGCGAAATGCATGTCGACTTTGAGGGTCGACTCGCCGACTTTGAAAGAGCAAACCTAGTCGCGCTACAATACATAGACGTGGTCGATCCTTGGGTGGTAGAGCACAAAACCTTTATTGAGAAGACGTACAATGACCGAGGCCAACAGAGGACGGACGGAGATATAATCAAAGAGCACAACTCATGTTTCACGCGTTAGTTCAAGCAGAAGCTTCTGTCGTACCCTTTACATGAGGATTCTTCCGCGGAAGAACAACTCATATTCGCCTTGTCACAGGGTGCCGAGCACAACCTGATGACCTAGCTATGAGGCATACGATATCAACGGCTACACATTCTACACCGAGGACAAGGACATGAAGAGCGATGGTTATCAGAACTCCGGGGTAACGATGGAATCCTACACCGGCAACAACAAGGACATATACTACGGAAGGATCGAGGAGATCTGGGAGCTGAGCTACGCTGGAGAGAAGGTCCCGATGTTCCGTGTCAGATGGGCCAAGAGCGTCCTAAAAGAAGACCGGTATTTCACCACCATGGTTATAACCGAAGCCAAATCCAAGACCGCGGGCGCAAACGTCACCGCGAAAAATGAGCCATGGGTACTGGCTTCCCAAGTGGACCAATGCTTCTTCATTACCGACCCGTCAAAGCCCAGTCGTGTTGTCGTGAGGAGAGGCAAAAGGAAGATCATCAGAATGGATGGAGTAGCCAATGAGCAAGACTTCGACAAGTACGGCGACCCGAAGATCGAACATGACGACGACGATGAAGTAGCAGCACACACCACAAGAAGAAGCAGGACAACCCTACCTAAAGGACGTCCGTTCCACAGAAGAACTCCATTTGTGAAAAAGAAAGGCAAGAAGATTGTGAACAGATAGCTAGCTAAGATCGATTGTATTTAAATCGTAGTCTTCATTTCTCGATTGTATTTTATGGGCACTTTTTGATATCATGAATATTTTTAAATTTCATGCACACTTTTTGATCTCGATCTCGATCCCACCCGCACCCTCCCCCGCTAGCTCCACCGCCATCGACGACCCACCGCAACCCTCCCCCACTAGCTCCACCGCCGCCGACGACCCA
>NC_041387.1:400518713-400549609 GCF_002162155.2 Triticum dicoccoides
TAGAAACCTGTGGCGCCTCTCCGCTCGAGCTCCACCGTGCGAGGCGACATGCAAGGCTGCAGGCGGAATCTGCCTCAACACCGGGCCGGCGAGCCACGAAAACAGGGCGCGACGGTGCTCGACCCCTCCAGCCCCCCTCCACCTCTTCTTCCTCGGGTCACCGCTGTCTTCCTCAACTCTGGCCACCTCTGTTGCTACTAAGCTGTCGCAGGGCCTCCTTGCGCCTCCCCGGTGAGCTCCGCCTCCTCTCCCCTCTTCCTTTTTGCAAACACTCTGTTTTTCCAGCAAATCAGCGATAATCCTGTTGATTCCGGCTGTAGTATGTCAGTTAATTAACTTTATAGAGAAGAAAGATAATTGGTATCTTCATTATGTCATTCGGCAGAGAAGAAAGCATTGCACTGCTATGAACTTATCCTTCCTCATGTTGTCATATTGCACACATCTTGGAACTAGGAGAGTATGAGATCAGGGCATTGTGCAAATGCTTTGAAGTATCAATGAGTAGTATTTCTGCACATTCTCTGTTTGTATGTTCTGAAATGGCCATTTCAGTTTTGAATGCAACCCTCTATCTATCTTTCCATGAAAGAATGTTCTCATTTTGGCCATGAAGATGATATGAAGTCTCAACCTTTCCTTTGCATGAAATTTTTGGACCCCTTTTTCTGTGGGAAACAGTTTTAGGTCTGTTGGTGGCCAGTTGGCTACAGTTTGCTGATCACTGCCAATGATGCAGTTTTGATCTAGTTTGTTGGTTGCTTGCTGATCTAGTTTGATGCAGTTGCTGATCATTTGCACAAAATTCAGTTAACAACAACATCAATAAAATTCAGTTAATTAACTGAAGAAGAGAAGAGAGAAAGTAGAGAGCAAGAGGAGTACTTGCATTAACTAAAACGTTTTACTTTAAACTTGCAAAATTGCAGTACTCCCTAAAACTACTGCAAGCAAGAACTACTGTTGGAGGGCACTACTGTAGGGATATTCTCTGGTCTACTGAAACTTGCACTACTGCAATTTACTCTAGTGATACTATAGTTCTTTGCAAATTCTCTGCTCTACTCCACTGCATGCACTGCAATACACTACTCCACTGCATGTTTAATCAGTTAACAGAAAAAGGTACAGAACAAGCAAATGTAAGAAAAGAAGAGAGCTTGTACTGCCAGTACATCATCAGGCAGTTCACCAGAGATTTTCAAGTTAGAAATACTCCCAGGGGTAGATGAAGAGAGAATATCATGAAGGAACAATTTAGTTTTAATTAATGGAAAAGTTGCATTTACTTGTAGTGAAAGGAACAATTTCAGGTAATTATAAATATTCAATAGCAGCAGAGGCAAGCAGTAGCAGTAGCAGTAGATGCCAACTTTTGATATGCATGCATGCATTCTTTGCTTGTTTATATTCATTCTTGTAAACTGAACATGCTCATCTATCTATCTATCTATCTACCTGCTTAAGTATGTATGTATGCATTGTATTTTTATTTCCTTTGGAAAGTAAAGTTTATTTCCTGGCTGGCTGGCATGATGGCTCATGGATCCCTCAGCTGCAGCTACAGTTGGAGCTCAATCTGATCTCATCTGAAATGAATCTATAAATACAGAGTGTAGTTAGTTACAGAGTAGCAGAAATAGTTGCTGGATGCAGTTACTTGCATGGGCTTGGCTGATGAAGAAAAACTTTATATATATTCATACTGATGTTGACTCTATAAATCATACTTATTGGACATGTTTTATGTGTTGATCCATCAATTGATCACATTGAGAAAGACCATCGTGTCTCCGACCATTTTGCAAAGGTCATGTCTCCGACCATCGTGTCGTGATGAATTTGCAGGTACCCCGAGAGGCCCTTGAGTTTGCCGGAATGTTGATTAACTTCCGTTCCGGTAAATTCGGGTACTCCATATGTCCTATTTTCAGCAAAGGTCATGCTGAAATTTTCCGTGAATTTTAGCATGACTTTGCTAAAAATAGGACATATGGGGTACTTGCGACTAATGCATGGGCCAGGGTATCTTAGTACTTAGTTAAGTAGGATCAAATGCCCCGCCATTCTTGCTGCATTAAACCATAGGTGGCAATAGAGCCAAGTGATTAGTGCCAAGTGATTAGGCCCAACCTAGGGTGCCTCGGCTTAGGCTTTTAGGGTGCCTCGGCGTCGACAAACCCTAAATGATAAAAGCTTAGCTTTTAGGATGCCTCGGTGTCAACAAACCCTAAATGATGAGACCATGATCTTGTTCCTTGACAATAACCAACTTTTTGACCAAACTGTTTTCCTATTTAGAGCGAAACATGGCCAACAACGATGAGGTCGGCGGTTCGGGCGGCAAGCAATTCTGGGAGCTATCCCAGGAGATGGAGGAACAACCTCACCGCTATGAGGAGGCCGCGGAAGACAGCGATCCTGATTACACAACCCCTAGTGGTGTCGGGGATGACACCACTGATGGTGCCGCCGAGGATGCCACCACTGATGATGGTGGCGCACACACAGATGGCAGCCAACCGAAGAAGCAAAGGAAGGACCGGCGCCCGAATGCGCTCCCCACCCTCAAGGAGGAACTCACTCAAGTGGACTCCGACGGGAATCCAACGGAGCCCAAACATATAGTCAAGGGGTACTCGGTTCAGCTCGGGTGCATTCTCCAGAGCACCGTCTCGATCAACACCGAGAACCTTAGGCATAAGGACCGAGGGAATTTGCGCAACCTCCTCTTCACGAAGCTGCACGAATGATACAAGTTCCCCGCCGAATTTGAAAACACACGCCTCTTAGGGAATAAAGTGAACAGTGCCGCCCTCACGAAGATGAGCATGGCCCTGTCTACTTGGAGAAGCACGGTGAAGAGAATGATTGATAAAGGTGATAGTTATGAGAAGATCAAGGCGAAATATCCTTTGATGAGCGAATATGACTACAAGGAGTTCAAGATAAAGTGCAAGAGCAGTGCAACCTCCGAATCAAGTCAGTGGGGGAAAGAAATGTGGGAGTTGAACTTAGGGGAACACAAACTCGGTCCCGGCGGTTACAGAGTGGCAGAGCCTATATGGGACAAGGAGGACGCGGAGCGTGCCGAGCAAGGCCTACCGCCCCGCTTCGAGAAATACAAGGGTAACAAGCAGACCAGGAACTATGTCAGGGCCCGGTACAAGGAGGACCCGATAACAAAGGAGCTTACCACGGATCCGAAGACCAGGGCGCTTGAGCTTGTTCTGGTAAGGAATACACCCCCGCGTAATTAGCTCCATATGGTTGCACTCTAATTAATCCCCAATATTTCTAAATGGTTCACGTTCCTTTCGCAGGACACTGAAAGCAGTAGCGCGGGGTCGTCTCAGAGCTCCCCTTTCGACACCCCTTTAAATAGGGCGTTGAACATAATGAAAAACAAGGATAAGCTCACTAAGCCGACGTCAGCTGGTCGTGTGGCCGGCAAAGGCTTGTCCACAAAATGGGGGTCATACTATACCGCTAGTGTGCGGAAGGAGAAAAAGACCAGCTCGGAAAGCCAGACACGCGAGGTTGAAGAACTCAAGGCACAAGTGGCGCGGATTCCGAAGCTTGTCCAAGAGCAAGTGGAGCAACAACTGGGAACGAAGCTCAACGCCATGGTGCCTACGTTGATTCATGGGCTGACGACGTGGATTGCGGGCGGCCAACAGGGGCCTCCCCCGGTTCCCATCTTCACGGCCAGCAACTCGCACAGCGCGCAGGCGGCGCCATTGGTGTCTCCGGCGGAGGCGGTATTCGTGTCTCCGGCGCCGGCACAGGCATTGGAGCTTAATGCACCTGGGTGTACGCCGGCCGGCACCTCGCCAGCAAGCGCCCCCTCCGTCAGTTGCACACCCGCCGTTGGCGGTGCCCCGACATTAGCCGTGCTTGACGGCATCACGGTAACTAAGCCTCTCGGCCGATGACTTCATCTCCTTGCCTTTGACTGGGCATCCCTGACGCCCTGTACATGTTTTCGCAGGGCACCGCCGACGTTCCTTGCACTCTTCTGCACTTCATGGGCGCCGAGTTGGTCGATGTCGCCAAGGGCAGAATCGTTCAACCGAGCAACCCCATGTTCCATGGTAATCCGATGCCACCCACAGTGTATAGGGTTGAAGTGGTTCGGGTGCTGCCAGGCTGCGACGAGCTGTTACCTCCGATTCGACCCGCTGGGGCCGACGAAGAAGATGAGATGACCCTCAGCGCCTGCGTAAACTGGCCCCTGCTTTGGCCAAAGAGCCAGATTCGTTTGGGGGCGGGGGACACCACCCCACAGACAAGACCGCCGGTCGTGCCGGCGCCAAGCCATGGCAAGAACGCCGCAACGCTATCAGACCTGCCGGACATCCCTATGGCACAGGATCCGGACAGCCCTATGGCACAGGATCCGGACGGCGACGACAACGACGACGGTACATTTACCAAAGTTGATAAGTACTTTGCCGAACATGGGTACACTGACGAGTTCTGCGGGCCTCTTTCTCAAGAACCCAACCAAGACGACTGCGATCTAGCTGGTACGACGGAGAAATCCAATTGTAACAGGCGTCGTCTGGTGTTCAGTTCTCAGGACACGCCTCCAGCTCCCGCCTTCACCGAGCCTCAGATAGCTGAGGTGCGAAATATTATCAGCCCCAACACGCTCAAGAAGGCGGTCTGTGAGCAGAACTCGGTCCCATTACAGGAGATCAAGAAGAAGGGACGGGAGCGAAAGACTAACAAGGGCGTCAGTGCGAGCCAGCCGGCACCGAGTTCGATCCATGCTCAGGACAGGCCATCTTCACCTAAGGATATCTCGAGGAGGGTGCATGTGGTGGGTAGGGCGATGCTACCGCCAAATATGCTGAATGCTGCAACCGGTGCTATGCGGAGTCTGCACGACAGTGTTCTTTCTTTGGAGAAGCGGCGTCTCAGAGAGAATGATGTGGCATACCCGGTTTTCGTGGCCAAGGTGCCAGAGGGCAAGGGCTTTGTGGATGGCGACATCGGGGGTACGATCGTCCTGCGGTTTGATGACATCTTTGCTATGTTTAACCTTCATCCGCTGCACTACACCTTTGTTCAGCTGTTTTCGCTGAGTATGGAGATGCGGATCATTAGAGACAAGACCCCAGACATCGTGATAGTCGACCCCTTCTACATGCGTGCCAAGCACTTGAGCAACGCTGGGGACCGCCAAGTTGCGAGTTCACACCTCGAAGGCGTCATTCTGCAAACCTAGATAAGGATAACTTCCTTGTGGCTTACTTTCCCGAGTAAGTCATCCCTTAACCGCCCCGTAACATATGATTTCTTAGATTTCGATTGTTCTTTTTTTTTTCTAACATTCCGTGTTCTGTGCAGTGACACACATTGCACACTCATCCTCTTAAGCCCGAAATATTCCATGGCCATGTATTTTGACCCGAACCGTAACTCCAAGATAGACTACACAAATGTCAAGAAAGTTCTTGATGATGTTCTCCCCGGCTACGCCAAATCTGGAGGCACCTTCACCAAGGCAGTCCGTAAGTACGGCAAGCACACCTTCTCACACAATACGAATTTCTGCTGCGTCAAGAAGCCGCCTGGCGGTCAAAAGGATGCCTACTATGCCCTCCATCACATGCGGGCGATCGTGAGGGACCATCATCAACTTCTGCTACCAGATAGTCTCAAAGATTGGGCCGCAAGGTTGTCGGCAACCCAGGACGCGGACCTCAGACAAGAATTCTTTCGCATCCAGTTGGAGTTTGCGGACATCATCCATCAAGATGTCCTTCATACCTCGGGGCAGTTCTACCTCAGATATCAACCGTCCAACAATGAGATAGATGGAACGCTACAAATGCAGGGTGACAACGACCGCAATTTCATGACCATCACGGCAGACAACGGCTTCATCCACGCTCCTGTCCGATGAGTCGAGTCGAAAGAAGTGATGTGTAGTTCTGAAACATTGATTGGCTCATGTTGTAATTAAACTTTAATGAATTCGTATGTCTCTTTGGTTTGGACAGTCATTCAACTTAGATGTAATCGATTCTATTTATTAGTAGGATCATGAATCGTGCTATTAATGTCTTGCTTTTCTCTTTCGATCCTTTTGTTGCATACTTACATATTGCTTATGTATTGTCTGTTGTCTGTTGTTTGGCTTGTGCATAGGGATGTCGTCGTACGTCGTGTACAAGGGTAAGGTTCCCGGAGTCTACGACGACTGGGAGGAGTGTCGGAGACAGGTTCACCGTTTCAGCGATAACAGTTACAAAGGGTACACCACTAGGGCGGAGGCCGAATCTAGATACGCCCGCTATCTAGCGGGAGAGAGGAGGGAGCGTTGGAGGAACCGGATGAAGACCAGTTTGATCGCGATGATGCTCATCGTGATGACCGCAACTCTCTTTTATGTGATGGTAGTTTAGATGATCGATATCGACTTGTAATGTGAAGACAAACTCGATACTCGCGGTCTTAAGACTTGTAATGTTTTATCTTTGTCCGGTCATTTGAATTCGAAGACTAATATGATGAATTGTATTCGGAGACTAATCTTCTATTGTATTCGATGAATCTGCTGTTGTTGTGTGCTGTTGTCTATATTCTGTCCAATAATATATTTTGTAACCTGTGCAAAAATCAAAATAGCAAGAAAAACCAAATATTCATACTAATGGCGCATCAAGGCAGAGTGCGCCATTAGTATGCCAAATGATACTAATGGCGCATCAAGGCAGAGTGCGCCATTAGTATGACAAAGCACATGGTTACATATGGCCCCCCGGGAGGCATACTAATGGCGCATGGTGTTACATACTAACGGCGCACTGCCTGGTGCGCCATTAGTATACCAGATACTAATGGTGCACCAGTGGTGCGCCATTAGTAAAAAATTCTAGTGGCGTGCTACTAATGGCGCACCGGTAGTGCGCCATTAGTAGGCAAAACCGGTGCGCCATTAGTAGGCCTTTTCCTAGTAGTGATGGGCCCAAGGGGGGGTGCGCCCAGCCCTCCAGGGGCTGGTTCCCTGCCCACTACGGCCCATGAGGCCCTCTGAGAGAGGTGGCCCCTCCCGGTGGACCCCCGGAACCCCTCCGGTGGCCCTGGTACAATACCGATATGCCCCCGAAACTTTCCGGTGACCGTATGACAACTTCCCATATATAAATCTTCACCTCCGGACCATTCCGGAACTCCTCCTGACGTCCGGGATCTCATCCGGGACTCCTAATAACATTCAGCAATCACATACAAGTCTTCCTAATAACCCTAGCGTCACCGAACCTTAAGTGTGTAGACCCTACGGGTTCGGGAATCATGCAGACATGACCGAGACAGCTCTCCGGCCAATAACCAACAGCGGGATCTGGATACCCATGTTGGCTCCCACATGCTCCTCGATGATGTCATCGGATGAACCACGATGTCGAGGATTTAAGCAACCCCGTATACAATTCCCTTTGTCAATTGGTACGTTACTTGCCCGAGACTCGAGCGTCGGTATCCCAATACCTCGTTCAGTCTCGTTACCGGCAAGTCACTTTAGTCGTACCATAATGCATGATCCCGTGACCAAACACTTGGTCACTTTGAGCTCATTATGATGATGCATTACCGAGTGGGCCCAGAGATACCTCTCCATCATACGGAGTGACAAATCCCAGTCTCGATCCGTGTCAACCCAACAGACACTTTCGGAGATACCTGTAGTGCACCTTTATAGTCACCCAGTTACGTTGTGACGTTTGGTACACCCAAAGCACTCCTACGGTATCCGGGACTTACACGATCTCATGGTCTAAGGAAAAGATAATTGACATTGGAAAAGCTCTAGCAAAACAAATTACACGATCTTGTGCCATGCTTAGGATTGGGTCTTGTCCATCACATCATTCTCCTAATGATGTGATCCCGTTATCAACGACATCTAATGTCCATAGTCAGGAAACCATGACTATCCGTTGATCAACGAGCTAGTCAACTAGAGGCTTACTAGGGACATATTATAGTCTATATATTCACACGTGTATTACGATTTCCGGATAATACAATTATAGCATGAATAAAAGACAATTATCATGAACAAGGAAATATAATAATAATCCTTTTATTATTGCCTCTAGGGCATATTTCCAACAGAGATCGCCAGAATCGTCCGGCGGCGGCGGAGAGAGAGGGCTCTACTTGAGGTGGGAGGAGAGGAGGCACGGTTTGGGAGGGACAACGGGTGGGTGGCGGCGGTGGGTGGGAGACAAGGGGAGAGGGTGAGGGACGAGGGATCTGGAGCGGCGGCGTTTGGGAGCGCTAGGGTTCGAGTTCGGGGCCGTGGGCCGGGCTTCGTGGGGTGAGAGGGTGAGGGAGAAAGGGCTGCCGTCGGATCCGTGAGCATCCGACGCCCTTGGAGACACGATTCGCGTGACATGCCAATGGACCAATCAGAAACCAGTACACGTTATGACCATCTAAATTGGTCATAGTCGACTTAAAATAAGGTATTGAATCATATAAACAGTTTTATGATATGAGAAATTCAAAAAAATAAAAACATTCTCATTGTGTCAGCAAATGTGACCTAGTTTTCAGGAAAACTAACAAACTTGGAATTGAAATAAGACAAATATCTTTCAAAAGTGTTATGAGAAGTGATTTTTTAGGAAAAAAACATTTTCTATTTTCGGAGTGACAAAATTCCTTTTTTATGAAGAATCTACCAATTATTTGTTTCAAAATGGCACCACACCATTTTCCAAAACTATAAGACATAGTTTTACGTATAGTTGACCAAATCTTAACATGTAAAATGCTTTCGATCCACCCTCATCAAAAAGACAATTTATGTTTCAAAAAAGAATCTACCTGAGCATTCTTTTTTTTTCTACTTTTTCACATGAAAAATTCAAAAAAAATGATCTCATATTGTGCACAAAGGTGCATATTGCAATGGCAAACAATGTTGCCTAAGGAAGTTTTCATTTTCTTTGGACGAAAAACCATTTTCCATTTTTCGAGTGCCCAAAAGGAGGTTTTTTTGTGAAGGACCTCCCAAATAATTGTTGCACAATTGGACCAAATCATTTTTCTAAAATACTGGGCCATATTTCATGCACAATTGACCAAATGGTTGGGTGTAAAAAAAATTGATCCACCTCTCGTGAAAAAGACAAATTTCCGTCGATTTAGTTGGAAGCAGGTCAAATTTGAACTGTAGATGCCTTGTAGTTTGCTTTTTATTTTTTCTAAAAATCATTTCTAGGTACATAAGTATCTATTTAATCAGAGAAACACCAAAAAAAAATCCAAGATTCAACCACTAGCTAGGAACGGTCATTCCCGCCGTTTTGACCGCATTTTGAAACGGGCATAAAAAATTCAAAAAAAATCAAAAAATTGGGAAACCTTTGCATTGTGGCATTATATGTGACCAAGTTCCCAGGAAAAATAACAAACTTGTAATACGGCAATTATTTTTAAAAAGTGTTCTCAGAAACGAGCTATCACGTGTGGAGATCAATGGCTTTCAAGCCAAATGATCAATCTTATGGCCACATTCATGGCATAGTTTGTTCAAATGATCTCATATTATGCACAAGGGTGCATATTGTAATGGAAAACAATGTTGCCTAAGGAAGTTTTCATTTTCTTTGGACGAAAAAACCATTTTTCATTTTTCGAGTGCCCAAAAGGACGTTTTTTTGTGAAGGACCTCCCAAATAATTGTTGCACAATTGGACCAAATCATTTTTATAAAATACTAGGTCATATTTAATTCACAATTGACCAAATGGTTGGGTGTAAAAAAATTTGATGCACCTCTCGTGAAAAAGACAAATTTCCGTTGATTCAGTTGGAAGCGGGTCAAATTTGAACTGTAGCTGCCTTGTAGTTTGCTCTTTATTTTTTCTAAAAATCATTTCTAGGTACATAAGTATCTATTTAATCAGAGAAACACCAAAAAAATTCTAAGATTCAACCACTAGCTAGGAACGGTCATTCCCGCCGTTTTGACCGCATTTTGAAACGGGCATAAAAAAATAAAAAAATAAAAAAAATTGGGAAACCTTTGCATTGTGTCATTATATGTGGCCAAGTTCCTAGGAAAAATAACAAACTTGTAATACGGCAATTATTTTTAAAAAGTGTTCTCAGAAACGAGCTACCACGTGTGGAGATCAATGGCTTTCAAGCCAAATGATCAATCTTATGGCCACATTCATGGCATAGTTTGTTCAAATGATCTCATATTGTGCACAAGGGTGCATATTGGAATGGAAAACAATGTTGCCTAAGGAAGTTTTCTTTTTCTTTGGACGAAAGAACCATTTTCCATTTTTCGAGTGCCCAAAAGGATGTTTTTTTGTGAAGGACCTCCCAAATAATTGTTGCAAAATTGGACCAAATCATTTTTATAAAATACTAGGCCATATTTAATGCACAATTGACCAAATGGTTGGGTGTAAAAAGTTTTTATCAACCTCTGGTGAAAAAGACAAATTCCCGCTGATTCAGCTAAAAGCGTGTCAAATTTGAACTGTAGCTGCCTCGTAGTTTGCTATTTATTTTTTCCAAAAATCATTTTATAGGTACATACGTATCTATTTAATCAGAGAAACACCAAAAAAATTCCAAGATTCAACCACTAGCTAGGAACGGTCAAGCCCGCCGTTTTGACCGCATTTTGAAACGGGCATAAAAAATTCAAAAAAAATCAAAAAAATGGGAAACCTTCGCATTGTGTCATTATATGTGGCCAAGTTCCAAGGAAAAATAATAAACTTGTAATATGGCAATTATTTTAAAAAAGTGTTCTCAGAAACGAGCTATCACGTGTGGAGATCAATGGCTTTCAAGCCAAATGATCAATCTTATGGCCACATTCATGGCATAGTTTGTTCAAATGATCTCATATTGTGCACACGGGTGCATATTGGAATGGAAAACAATGTTGCCTAAGGAAGTTTTCTTTTTCTTTGCACAGAAAATTCATTTTCTATTTTCGAGTGCCTGAAATGAGGTTTTTTTGTGAAGGAACTACCAAACAAATGTTGTAAAAATGGACAAAATCAATTTTCTAAAATAATAGGACATATTTAATGCACAATTGACAAAATGATTGGGTGTAAAAAGTTTTGATCCACCTCTCGTGAAAAAGACAAATTTCCGCTGATTCGGATGGAAGCGGGTCAAATTTGAACTGCAGTTGCCTCATAGTTTGCTATTTATTTTTCCCCAAAATCATTTCTAGTTACATAAGTACCTATTTAATCATAAATACATGGTTTGGTGGCGATACGTCGAGGTTTAGGCGGTGGCCAAGGGCCCCAACTCTAGAGCGCGTAGACTCTCATGCCCGCCGCATGGTCACCGTGTTACCGTGGCATTGCCATGCGTTCTGGGAAGCCTAGGCATGTCTAGTAGGTCTGGCACTCCCCAGGTAGATGCTTGGAAGAAAATAACAACAGAAGAATCTCACGAGGAGACCGGGCGATGCTCAAACATGAATTAGCAGCCAAGTGTTTGATTAGCGGTACGGGAAATGTACATGGCTAATGGGCGTGAGTTTTGGCTGAGGATGATCAGTTACTAAGAAGACCGTATTCACAAATTTTCACCTCAAAAGGAGGAGCCTAGGTGGTACTTGCTTTACAAAGTACCATAGTGGACATAAATACAAATGTTGAAGCTGGGCTCAAAATAATGAATGGATTGAGCTGGCATTTGGTGGAGGATTGTTATTTGGGCATAGGAAAGCACTATAGAAAATGGATACTATTTGGACATGCCAAAGTGGTACTTCCTTCACAAAGTGCTGCTCTGAACAGAATAGGAAAATGAATATTTTCAAATTATTTTTGAACTAGGCAAGGAATGTTTTTGACATATTTGATGAAGATATGATCCAAAACATTTATTAGATTTTTTTGGGAATTTTGGGAATAACAGAAATATAGGTTGCTTCACAACCTAGGGCAAAAACTGCCACATGGACATGACACGTAGGCAAAACTGATGAGATGGCGCCTAGTCATCACAACCCACCACAATCTACAAGGCTATGACCATCTATATTGGTCGTTAACAACTAGAAATAAGGCAGCGGACTAGCACTGTTTGCTTTGTGACCATTTTGTGTAAGGAAATTACGACCTTTCCGACCAAAATGGTCGCAATGGTTTAGGGTTTGGAGCCCCCCGAACAGCTTTTGACTAATTGGTCTGAAATGGTCATAGATCTATGACCAATTCTTCCAGGGTCACTGACAGAAGGTCACAAGTTGACATATTTCTTGTAGTGAATGAGGGAACCAAGACCAACTAACGGAGACACCGACCTTGAGGCCAAACCCGTTCGACCACCAACCCCCTTGCAGCCCTTGAGCGCGAGGCGGTCAACAACTTCGATAAAAATGGAGAGCCTTTGGGAGCGACAGCGATCCACCCTCACCCATTCACCAGCGATGTTGACCCCCCCCCAACCGGAAATCATCCAATCCATGCGAAATTTGAAGATTAGTAAACAAACTCGAAAAGAGTACTCCCTTCAGACGTGTTTGACACTACTACGGAGGGAGTATACATTTCACCCAAAAAAGGTGCTCAAGAATGTGAGTACATACATGATACATCAACGATCTGGAGATAGCACACATACTAGAACCGGACAACACAACTAACGTGTCATGTCAAGTTGCGAGGAGAAAAAAGAAAGAACTACACTAGACGTATCCGCTTGCATTGCTGAGCACCGTCGAAACGTTGGCCAGCGCACGGGCGCAACCCCTGCTCCACCACGCCGGCATCGGTGCGGATCTCACACCGCGCCCCTGCTCCATCTCTGGCAACGGCTGCCATGGTCCTCTTCACGCGGAGCATCTCCTTGAATGTACCCTCGTCGCCGTGAACGCACTGTTGCTGCACCACCACAACCGAACAGGTGGCTTCCTCCACCAAGCGGCATCGCGAAGATTAATGTTGATGGGGCTGTGGTACGATCACGGAGAGGAGGCGCAGTCGCTGCCCTATGTCGCGACCATGACGGGCACTTTTTGGGCTCTTCGGCGATGGTTTACTATGGGATTACGGACCCCTTAACCTTGGAGACATATGCATGCCGTGAGGCTCTTGCTTTGGCGGATGACCTGGGAGAAGCAAAAGATTTGCGTGGCATCGGACTGCGAAGAGGCGGTTAATGATATCAATAGGGGAACAGGAGGCCCCAATGCTGCATCGGTACATGAAATAATGAACCATTGTAATAGTTTTAGGGTCCCGATAACTGCCACACGTGTGGCGTGGGCAGGGACCCGCCCGCACGCCTCGTGTGGCATGGACATGAACCCGCCCACACGACTGCGTCCGGGCGCGCGCAGCCACAACCCGCATGTCCGGTGCAGCGCGATCGCCCCGCACGAGCACGTCCGGGCGAGCGAGCACGCGTCCCGCATGACCCGTCTTGGCCGTCGCCCCTCCCCGCCTACGAGCCACACGCCCAGCGTGTTAGTAACCACACGTCCGGCCACGATTGCCATGGTCCGGACCCTCTTGTAACGCCCCGAGACCGACGCTCCAGAAGACTTCCAGCTATTCCGAGTTTCGCCGTGTGTTTCTTTTGTGCTTGCTCTTTTATTTTTGCATTGGATCATGTCATCATGCCATCATGCCATTTAATTTTTAAAACTCTTCTAAATAAATCGTATGGATCTTCGATCCATTTAAATCGAGGGAATTCACTTGTGATTTCTCTTTATAACATATTAAAGCCTCTCAATATTATTAGGGAGCTATAATAAAATTATTCCATTTATTTGGAATTAACCATAACCCACTTGCAAAATATCCCACGTCGTTGTTATCTCAACTGTTGGTCCCCAACCTTGTCCATAATTTCTTTCATCATTTTCCGGAGCTCCACCAAAAATCCGAACATTTTTGGACCTTCCTTTTATCAAGTCCTAGTTCAAACCCATTTGAATTAAATTCAAATGAGTTTGAATTTAAATCTTTCAATCATGGCCTTTCTATTTTTCTTGGAACGAGCATATTTTTGCGAGTCCGGGAAAATTACCCCATGCCCAAATTCTTGTCCACTCTTTTCTTTTCTCTCCCTTTCTTTCTTTGCTTTTCTGTTTTTGGAAGAGATTTGAAGAAGGGAGGGGAAGACCAGCCGCAGCCCACTACCTAATCAGCTAGACCAAGCCGGCCCAGCCAGCCCATCTAACCACTGTTAACCCTAGCCCGACCGATCCCAGCCCCCACGCATCTCTCTCCCTCTCGTTCCCTCTGCCCGTCGCCACCTTCGCCTCGATCCCCATCGCACTCTCGCATCGCCCGAACCTGCGCCCGATCCCCTCGCCTCCCTCCTCCTCGATCTGGTGCCCGAATCCATGCCCCGTCGCCCCTCCGGTCGGCGAGTCCAGGCCGCCTAGCTCGCCCCTCCTCGTTCCAGGATGGAACCGGTGTTCCCGCGCCTCCTCCTCGCCAAGTCTCCGTCACCCGAGCGCTCGAGGAGAGGAGCTCCTCGAGCATCTGCGCCGCAGCCATCATCCTCCGCGCCCAGCAGAAGCCCCGCGTCCCTCGCCTCTCATCACCGACCTGGCCGTCCTCGCATCTCCGGCTTCGTCCCCAACCCCAAGCTCTCCTCTGCGTCATCATCAGCCGCAGTTGCAGAGGAGTTCGTCTGCCGCCATGGAGCTTCGCCACCAGCCAGGATCTGGCGTCCCGAGGCTGATCCGTCCACCCCGCAGCCATCCCTGTCGCGCCCTACTCCCTCACCTGAGGCCTCCTCCTTGTTGCCTCCGCGCCACCAGCCAACCACCGGAGCCCGCCGCCACAGCCGTATCAGGCTGCGCTTCGCCGGGGTCCTCCCCTGCCGCCTCCTGCACGCCCCTGCACCATGCATCAGCCACCGCGAGCATTGGATGCTCTCATGAGCCCCACGCCTGCCAACAAGCTCTTGTTGCCCCTGCCTTGTTCGACCATCGGAACCGCGCCAAGACGTTGCCTCTTTTCATCTGCGCTGTGTTGCCATGGACGAATGCAACCCTGAAATCAATCCCAAGTATCAAGTATCAGGACACTACGGAAACCTGAATCGCCAAGACCGGACCCGTCAAGTACCCCTTCGGATTCGTCAAGACCCTCATGTACGACTACACCCAGTGATGCGTCAAGTACCTCTACCGTCGACCCCCTGGGCATCAAGTTCCTCTATGAAACGTGTACCACTACGCCTAAGTTCCACTACAAGATGTACCACTATCGTCGCTGAAGACCGTCAAGTGTACAACTACCGCCGTCGTTGATTCGACAAGACAACGTGTACAAGTACTTCCACTACCGTCGACACGTGAACAACTACTTCACACGACGACCCGTGAACGACTACTTCCCTTAACGACTCGAACCGCTCCGAAAACGCACGCTTCGAAGGTATAATCCCGAGATGACGACCGCCCATGAACGAATGCATGTGTTGTATGCGATGAATCGTATGTTTGCGCCGTGTCCGAGAGAGGTCTTTGCACGTTCCTCGTTTGCCATGCCGCCGTCCCGTGGGAACCCGGAATTCGGGAGCACCCCACCATCCTTGCATGACTCGCTCACGCTCACTTCCTTTTGCACCGGTATCTCCGTGAGTTACCAGGACCAGAATGTAGCCGTGGCACCATTTCCGTTTCACCGCCGTGGCACCTTTTTCCTTCCGCCATGGCGACAAATGTTTCATATCTTGCTCATGTCAGCGTTTTCATAAAAATTGCATAAACCTTGATTATGTCATCTGCATCATGATAACAACATTTAAAATGTTTAAAATTGTGTTTGCTTTAAATTGCTAAATGACATATGGGGATTTTCCGGAATTGTTATTTGTTGTTTCCGGCCTCATTTAAACTGCCTAGATAGGTGATTTGCTCATGCTTCACCCCTTGCCATGTTTAATAACATTTAATAATGTTGGGTACATAAACGAGAGCGAACTAAATAACTTGAATGTGGTGTTTCGTAAATATGCAACTCGTTGCATATTGAGCTCCACTTAACTTGTAGTATTGTTTGTTGCACTTTGCCATGCCATGGCTCATTAAATCGGACATGCATCATACTTGTTTGTGCATCATGACATGTTTATGCTTGTGTGTTTACCATGTTGGTTGCTTCTTTCCGGTTTGCTTCTCTCGTTAGCTTCGGTTTCGTTCCGGAGTTGTGAGGATTCGTTCGACTACGTCCATTTGTCTTCTTCTTGGACTCGTTCTTCCTAGCGGGATTTTAGGCAAGATGACCATTACCCTTGATATCACTTCTATCTTTGCTTGCTAGTTGCTTCGTTCTATCGCTATGCTGCGCTACCTATCACTTGTTTACCATGCCTCCCATATTGCCATGTCAGCCTCTAACCTTTTCACCCTTCCTAGCAAACTGTTGCTTGGCTATGTTACCGCTTTGCTCAGCCCCTCTTATAGCGTTGTTTGTTGCAGGTGAAGTTGAAGATTGCTCCATGGTGGACAGGATTATGTTGGGATATCACAAAATCTCTTATTTAATTAATGCATCTATATACTTGGTAAAGGGTGGAAGACTCGGCCTTATGTCTGGTGTTTTGTTCCACTCTTGCCGCCCTAGTTTCCGTCATACCGGTGTTATGTTCCCGGATTTTGCGTTCCTTACGCGGTTGGGTGATTTATGGGACCCCCTTGACAGTTCACTTTGAATAAAACTCCTCCAGCAAGGCCCAACCTTGGTTTTACCATTTGCCTACCTAAGCCTTTTTCCCTTGGGTTCTACAGACTCAAGGGTCATCTTTATTTTACCCCCCCCCGGGCCAGTGCTCGTCGCGAGTGTTGGTCCAACCTGTCAACCGCCGGTGGCCACCAGGGGCAACTCTGGGCTGGCCTACCGGAAGTTTGGACAATCCGGTGTGCCCTGAGAACGATATATGTGCAGCTCCTATCAGGATTTGTCGGCACATTCGGGCGGCTTTGCTGGTCTTGTTTTACCATTGTCGAAATGTCTTGTAAACCGTGATTCCGAGTCTGATCGAGTCTTCCTGGGAGAAGGTATATCCTTCGTTGATCGCGAGAGCTTATCATGGGCTAAGTTGGGACACCCTTGCAGGGTATAATCTTTCGAAAGCCGTGCCTGCGATTATAGGCAGATGGGAATTTGTTAATGTCCGGTTGTAGATAACTTGACACCAGATCTGAATTAAAACGCATCAACCGCGTGTGTAGCCGTGATGGTCTCTTTTCAGCGGAGTCCGGGAAGTGAACACGGTTTCTGTGTTATGTTTGACGTAAGTAGGAGTTCAGGATCACTTCTTGATCATTGCTAGTTCACGACCGTTCCTTTTGCTCTCTTCTCGCTCTTATTTGCGTATGTTAGCCACCATATATGCTTAGTCGCTGTTGCAACCTCACCACTTTACCACTTCGTACCCATAAGCTTAAATAGTCTTGATCTCGCGGGTTTTGAGATTGCTGAGTCCTCGTGACTCACCAGATACTATCACAACAGTTGCAGGTGCCGATGATACCAGTGCAGGTGATGCAACCGAGCTCATATGGGAGCTCAACGAAGACCTTGGTTGTTGCTATGTTTCGTTTCATGTTGATCAGTAGTGGAGCCCAGTTGGGACGATCGGGGATCTAGCAGTTGGGTTATCTTCTTTTCTTTTGGCTTCGTCCATAGTCGGACTATATGTGTGTACTCTGAATGATGTATGATTTATTATATGTTCATTGTGTGAAGTGGCGATTGTAAGCCAACTCTTTATCCCATTCTTGTTCATTACATGGGATTGTGTGAAGATGACCCTTCTTGCGACAAAACCACAATGCGGTTATGCCTCTAAGTCGTGCTTCGACACGTGGGAGATATAGCCGCATCGTGGGTTGTTACACCTCTTCAGTTGCCATGTTGCTGAATTGCAGTTGCCATGTTGCTGAACTACAGTTGCCATGTCGACAACTACAGTTGCCATGGTTTCTCAACTACAGTTGCCATCTTAGGTCAAGTGTCGGATGCCATTTTTGGGCAACTGCAGTTGTTGCCATGTTAGACAACTGCTGTTATCATGATTTGGAAAATTTTAAGAGTTGCCACCTACTAACACTGGACAGTTGCCATGTAGCACTAAAAACATGGCAAAAAACATGTTGCGGGTAAAAAAAGAGTTGCCATCTGCTTACAAGCACGCTAGGGCAGTTGCCATGTATCCTGCAAAACACATGGCAACTGATGGCTTTTGGTGTGTGGGAGAGGAGACGGGCATGTGGGTGACAGTGGTATCTTTGGGAGTTGCCACCTACTAACACTAGACAATTGGCATGTAATGCTACAAAACAGACGTGGCAACAATAACATGTTTGGGTAAAAAGAGAGTTTGCCATATGTTTACAATCACAAATAGGGCAGTTGCCATGTACCCTTCAAAAAACATGGCAAATGACAACTTGGGTGTGGGAGAATGGCAGTCGTGGGAGATGGGGAACAAGAGTGGTGCGTGGCGTGCAGGCGCGACAGCAGTTCCATCGCACGCCCCGACTGGCAAACTTTGGCCGCGGAGAGAAAACAGGCGTGTGGGCGAACTCCCCCACATGCCACACACACGAATTGTCCTACGTGGCACACAAAATCAGCCTTTTTATGCCAAGATTCGTGCAAAAGGCGCTAGACGGTGATGGAGGCGTGTGGGCGTTAACATTTCCGTAGTTTTATTACTTGCTCTTTTGTTTTCGAGCGTAGGAACTTCAATTTTGAAGCTCACAATCTCGCCAAGTTTGCCTGTAACCTAGATATAGGTAGACATGTTTGGTTGACCAATCCCCATGACCCCAATTTTGTACCTATGACAATTGCTCCAACCTGAACCTATTTTAATCATATCAATTAGCAAGAATTACCATGATCTATGCCATTTTTTGTTTGAAAATCAGCCTTGTGTGCTGCGTACATAGAAGGAAAATACCAATTAGCAATAATTACCATGATCTATGCCATCATATTTTTTTTGAAACTCAGCCTTGTGTACTGTGTACATCTCTACTACTATTAAACAATCGAATTGTGGCAGAAACATTACATCTCAGCCACACATCCGCCATCTCTCAATGGACCATATTGCCTCAATGTTGTATCACATCATTTACCATAATCAATTAGCAATAATTACCATGATCTATGCCATCATAATTACGCAATAATTACCACGATCTCGCTCCAACCTGAACCTATTTTAATCATATCAATTAGCAAGAATTACCATGATCTATGCCATTTTTTTTGAAACCCAGCCTTGTGTGCTGCGTACGTAGAAGGAAAATATCAATTAGCAATAATTACCATGATCTATGCCATCATATTTTTTTTGAAACTCAGCCTTGTGTACTGCGTACTTGAAACTCAGCCTATGCCATCATATATATCGGAGAGTAGGATTATTTTTACTGCTCAGTCCCTTCGTCGCTCTGGTGAGGTCTCCTAACGTAGATGTTTTGACTTTCCTCTCCTCAAATTTCACTAAAAAAAAATTTAGGATCACGCCGGTATCTTGGAATCGTTCCGATGGTTTTGTGACGAGAACATTGTTCTTGGTGCCTCCTGTCTTTTATGTGGCAGTGACCCGGGGAGTTGAGCTCCGAGGTGTTGTCGTCACAATTTTATCGTTGCAGTTCTGGAATACCTGAGTTTTGCCGACATCGAAAATCTCTTTTATGCAGTTGTTGGTGAGATAACCTCGACGCCACCCAGTACTGGGGCGGGAGTTCGGGAGTATTGCCATAGCTCGTATAACGGATGCTTTTCGAAGGTTGAGGTACACTATTTCTGAAGGTTTCTTGGTTATGTGTTGACGGATGGATACAACTTGGATGTAGGTATTGTTAGTTTTGGGTGAGATATATATTGCTTCCCCTGTATCCCCAACACTAGATTGTATAACCAAAAAGTTTCGGGAGTTTTATAGGTGGGAATTCAAGTAGCTCCTAGAATATCTTTTCGACAGATGCAGGATATGAGATTGGGGTTCGACGTCTAGTGGTCCGCCTTTCCACGGTCATTTTTACAGTGGTCTTGTTGTGTCTTAAAGAACCCTTGGCTATGCTGGTTCGGGGACACTTCGTATGTCATGTGCACTGCCTTGTACATGATGGTGCTATACGTTCGAGCCCGTGTGGGCCCCACCACGAAAACTTCAGACGAAATCTCTATCATATGTTTGTTCCGGCTTATTCTGCAAGCCAAATCCTTTGTTTTGTTTTATTTGTGGTATTCGAGTTGCTTTGAAGTCAAATGTTGAATCCATACCTTCCCTAAATGGTGTTCTCATATTTCTATGGGAGTGCTAATCCTTCTTGATCATTGAGGTTGTCATGTTAATTCTTTTCCAACCAGCGTGCTTCTCTTCAAGTGGATCCGATCATCTCAACATCCGCAAGATCAATTCTAAGTTTTCTCAACGGTATCCATTCCATCTGCCCCAAGTTGCCTTTGTTTTTCCCGCCCTCCCACCCTTTTTCTTCAAGGACTCAGATTTCTTAATCATGTATCCTTTTATTTGTGAGAAGTCTCTTCACTCTTTTCAACCAATGTTCTTATCCGGTGATTCTCAGGAAGATACTAACGGAGCTTCATGTTTATTATTCTTCGTCTCTTATCTTCTCCGATGGATTTACCTCAAGCTTTCGGTGTTGATCATATCCTTATCCTCGCTCAAATGCTATCCCATGCCGGCGCCTCTCATAATTGTTCACCTCTCTCTATTCTTATTCGGAGTGCTCAAGATATCTCGGAAGATTCATGTTTCCATTCTCAACCAGTTCAAGCTATTTGGAGATTATTATCTCATTCTAGTCATTTAATTCAACCGGCGCAATCTCTCTTGAAAATCGTTCAACGGTGTTTTCTTTTGAGTGGGCCCTAACCCACAGGTCTTTTCCCAGGATCTTACCTGACTCTTCTAATTTTCCCGAAGCTATTCCCAAATTCATTTCGAAGGTTGATGTAAGAATGAATTATCATCAGTCATATGTCCTTCTCCAAGATCTTTCAAATTCTTTTCATCGTTGGTTCAACCTTTCTAATTTTTCATCCCGGAGTATCTCAATAATTCATGGTGGTGTTTCTCGTTGTCATTCTTGGATTTTGAAGACCGAAGAAGGATTTCTCTTAAATCTTGCTCCATTCTCTTCAAGATTCATGGTTCTAACTTGATGCCATCCTTTCATAATTGTTTTGATTGTGAAAATTCTTTTCACCCATCCGGAGCATTTCATGAGTTGTTTCCATTTCTTTCCTCTAAAGGCCATCATGTCATACTTCTTCATTCTCAGCATGTAGCTATCGTTCTCCAAATCTTACCGGTGCATTGTTCAAATATCATCTAATCAGTTCATGACCCCTTCGTTCTCATGTATCTAAATTTCTCAAGTATCTTCGTTTGTTTTCAAACTCTTCCCGGTGTTCTGCTATCTTTTCTTTTCTTACGGTGGTTCTTTCAACATTCCTCTTCCGTTGTTATTGTATCAATACATTCGTTGTTTCCAAATCCCACCGGTGGTTCCATCTATACCTTCTCAAGTCTGCGCTATCTCTATCCTTAATCCCTCAAGAAGAATAAGCGGCATGCCAAATCCGTTGCTTGTCATCAATTTAAATTGGTGAAGGATAGGCATGACATAATTCTTATTCTTGTTTCATCCAAGTGATTAATTCCTTCTTTCGGAGTTCGTAATGGTATCAATTTCTCGGTTCGAGATGCTTCATCTTTTCTTTTCCGGAGTTCCAAGTTTTCTCGGTTATATCGTCGCGAAGCTTCATCTAAATCATTGCAAGGATTCACCTTCTGTTTTACACTTCTCTTTCTTTCTATCATCCTTTTATTACCGGAGTTCTCCATGGAGGCTCTACATGATGGTTCATCAAGGATTTAATTCCTTCTCGAAGTGTTCATCAAGATTCTTTTCAAAGGAGTTCAAGCATTCTTCATCTTGCATTCCAAAGTGCAATTCTCCTACCTTATCTTTTGAGATGGTGTTATATCACTCTTGACAATTTGCATTCATGCTTCGTGATTCACATGTTGTCAAGAACGAGGTATTTTAAATCCATCAATCTCTTCGTTGGAGTTATCTTGGTATAGATTTCACCTAAAGCCTTCCCTAAGGAATGTTTTATTGTGGTGCTTATCAATGATCCAAGTTTTCTCCTATCCTCTCGGCGAAAGCAGTTTTCATCTCTTCGTTGATCTCAAGCAAGCAATTGTTTCCGTTAGTGGCCAGTTGTCACCTCATAATTTTGAGATGTTTTCCATAAGCCCACAACAAGCTTATCCTTTCATTGTTGATAATCCAACAACTCCGTTCTAGCAATTCCTGTGAGCGTGCTCTTTCAAGATCAAGTTTTCCTCCGTTCATTCCATTCCATTTTTTTCATTTCTTCCGGAGGCATTGTGATGTTGTGCTCTTCACCCATCACGTCGTTTTGTCAAGTTCATGTTTTTTTTCTTGCTTATCCATTTAACCGGGGTGTTGTGTTCTCATTCAAGTTTTTTTCATCTTATCAAGTTTTGCCTCTCTTTTTAACCGGATTGCTGTCTGAAATCTTTCTTACCCCTTGTGCCATTCTTTCAATAGTTCCGGAGGCAGTGTGTTGTTGATTTCATCAAGTATCATCCCATCTTCTCAAGTTCTTATTCTATCCCTTCCATTTTCAACCGGAGTGCTGCCCGAATTCTTCCTCTCTCATCTTGTTTTAACCGGAGTGGTTTCGAATTCTATCTTGTCCATTAACTCTTGATTCATGTCTTTGCAACCTTCAAGTTCTAATGTTGCTTGCTCCTCTTGTCTAATGGAGTGTTTTCAATCTTGTTCATCTCCCTTGTATTCTCTCTTTTAGTTTGTTCAATCTCTCAAGGTTCATGGTTTCACTCTTTTGTCAAAGAAGCAACTTTATTTTACCTCTTCCTATTTCGTTTCTCTTCGGTGCCATCCTAGATCTCGGGACGAGATCCTCTTGTTGTGGTGGAGTGTTGTAACGCCCCGAGACCGACGCTCCAGAAGACTTCCAGCTATTCTGAGTTTCGTCGTGTGTTTATTTTGTGCTTGCTCTTTTATTTTTGCATTGCATCATGTCATCATGCCATCATGCCATTTAATTTTTAGAACTCTTCTAAATAAATCGTATGGATCTTTGATCCATTTAAATCGAGGGAATTCACTTGTGATTTCTCTTTATAACATATTAAAGCCTCTCAATATTATTAGGGAGCTATAATAAAATTATTCCATTTATTTGGAATTAACCATAACCCACTTGCAAAATATCCCACGTCGTTGTTATCTCAATTGTTGGTCCCCAACCTTGTCCATAATTTCTTTCATCATTTTCTGGAGCTCCACCAAAAATCTGAATATTTTTGGACCTTCCTTTTATCAAGTCCTAGTTCAAACCCATTTGAATTAAATTCAAATGAGTTTGAATTTAAATCTTTCAATCATGGCCTTTCTATTTTTCTTGGACGAGCATATTTTTGCGAGTCCGGGAAAATTACCCCCATGCCCAAATTCTTGTCCACTCTTTTCTTTTCTCTCCCTTTCTTTCTTTGCTTTTCTGTTTTTGGAAGAGATTTGAAGAAGGGAGGGGAAGACCAGCCGCAGCCCACTACCTAACTAGCTAGACCAAGCCGGCCCAGCCAGCCCATCTAACCACTGTTAACCCTAGCCCGACCGATCCCAGCCCCCACGCATCTCTCTCCCTCTCGTTCCCTCTGCCCGCCGCCACCTTCGCCTCGATCCCCATCGCGCTCTCGCATCGCCCGAACCTGCGCCCGATCCCCTCGCCTCCCTCCTCCTCGATCTGGCGCCCGAATCCATGCCCCGTCGCCCCTCCGATCGGCGAGTCCAGGCCGCCCAGCTCGCCCCGCCTCGTTCCAGGATGGAACCGGTGTTCCCACGCCTCCTCCTCGCCAAGTCTCCGTCACCCGAGCGCTCGAGGAGAGGAGCTCCTCGAGCATCTGCGCCGCATCCATCATCCTCCGCGCCCAGCAGAAGCCCCGCGTCCCTTGCCTCTCATCACCGACCTGGCCGTCCTCGCATCTCCAGCCTCATCCCCAACCCCAAGCTCTCCTCTGCGTCATCATCAGCCGCAGTTGCAGAGGAGTTCGTCTGCCGCCATGGAGCTTCACCACCAGCCAGGATCTGGCGTCCCGAGGCTGATCCGTCCACCCCACAGCCTTCCCCGTCACGCCCTACTCCCTCACCTGCGGCCTCCTCCTCGTTGCCTCCGCGCCACCAGCCAGCCACTGGAGCCCGCCGCCGCACCCGGATCAGGCTGCGCTTCACCGGGGTCCTCCCCTGCCGCTTCCTGCACGCCCCTGCACCACGCATCAGCCACCGCGAGCATTGGATGCTCTCTTGAGCCCCGCGCCAGCCAACAAGCTCTTGCTGCCCCTGCCTTGTTCGACCACCGGAACCGCGCCAAGGCGTTGCCTCTTTGCATCTGCGCTGTGTTGCCATGGACGCATGCAACCCCGAAATCAATCCCAAGCATCAAGTATCAGGACACTACGGAAACCTGAATCGCCAAGACCGGACCCATCAAGTACCCCTTCGGATTCGTCAAGACCGTCATGTACGACTACACCCAGTGATGCATCAAGTACCTCTACCGTCGACCCTGTGGGCGTCAAGTTCCTCTATGAAACGTGTACCACTACGCCTAAGTTCCACTACAAGATGTACCACTATCGTCGCCGAAGACCGTCAAGTGTACAACTACCGCCGCCGTTGATTCGACAAGACAACGTGTACAACTATTTCCACTACCGTCGACACATGAACAACTACTTCACACGACGACCCGTGAACGACTACTTCCCTCGATGACTCGAACCGCTCCGAAAACGCACGCTTCAAAGGTATAATCCCGAGATGACGATCACTCGTGAACGAATGCATGTGTTGCATGAGATGAATCGTATGTTTGCGCCGTGTCTGAGAGAGGTCTTTGCACGTTCCTCGTTTGCCATGCCGCCGTCCCGTGGGAACCCGGAATTCGGGAGCACCCCACCATCCTTGCATGACTCGCTCACGCTCACTTCCTTTTGCACCGGTATCTCGGTGAGTTACCAGGACCAGAATGTTGCCGTGGCACCATTTCCGTTTCACCGCCGTGGCACCTTTTTCCTTCCGCCATGGCGACAAATGTTTCATATCTTGCTCATGTTAGTGTTTTCATAAAAATTGCATAAACCTTGATTATGTCATCTGCATCGTGATAACAACATTTAAAATGTTTAAAATTGTGTTTGCTTTAAATTGCTAAATGACATATGGGGATTTTCCGGAATTGTCGTTTGTTGTTTCCAGCCTCATTTAAACTTGCCTAGATAGGTGGTTTGCTCATGCTTCACCCCTTGCCATGTTTAATAACATTTAATAATTTTGGGTACATAAATGAGAGCGAACTAAATAACTTGAATGTGGTGTTTCGTTAATATGCAACTCGTTGCATATTGAGCTCCACTTAACTTGTAGTATTGTTTGTTGCACTTTGCCATGCCATGGCTCATTAAATCAGACATGCATCATACTTGTTTGTGCATCATGACATGTTTATGCTTGTGTGTTTACCATGTTGTTTGCTTCTTTCCGGTTTGCTTCTCTCGTTAGCTTCGGTTTCGTTCCGGAGTTGTGAGCATTCGTTCGACTACGTCCATTTGTCTTCTTCTTGGACTCGTTCTTCCTAGCGGGATTTTAGGCAAGATGACCATTACCCTTGATATCACTTCTATCTTTGCTTGCTAGTTGCTTCGTTCTATCGCTATGCTGCGCTACCTATCACTTGTTTACCATGCCTCCCATATTGCCATGTCAGCCTCTAACCTTTTCACCCTTCCTAGCAAACCGTTGCTTGGCTACGTTACCGCTTTGCTCAGCCCCTCTTATAGCGTTGTTAGTTGCAGGTGAAGTTGAACATTGCTCCATGGTGGACAGGATTATGTTGGGATATCACAATATCTCTTATTTAATTAATGCATCTATATACTTGGTAAAGGGTGGAAGACTCGGCCTTATGCCTGGTGTTTTGTTCCACTCTTGCCGCCCTAGTTTCTGTCATACCGGTGTTATGTTCCCGGATTTTGCGTTCCTTACGCGGTTGGGTGATTTATGGGACCCCCTTGACAGTTCGCTTTGAATAAAACTCCTCCAGCAAGGCCCAACCTTGGTTTTACCATTTGCCTACCTAAGCCTTTTTCCCTTGGGTTCTACAGACTCAAGGGTCATCTTTATTTTACCCCCCCGGGCCAGTGCTCGTCGCGAGTGTTGGTCCAACCTGTCAACCGCCGGTGGCCACCAGGGGCAACTCTGGGCTGGCCTACCGGAAGTTTGGACAATCCGGTGTGCCCTGAGAACGATATATGTGCAGCTCCTATCAGGATTTGTCGGCACATTCGGGCGGCTTTGCTGGTCTTGTTTTACCATTGTCGAAATGTCTTGTAAACCGTGATTCCGAGTCTGATCGAGTCTTCCTGGGAGAAGGTATATCCTTCGTTGATCGCGAGAGCTTATCATGGGCTAAGTTGGGACACCCCTGCAGGGTATAATCTTTCGAAAGCCGTGCCTGCGATTATAGGCAGATGGGAATTTGTTAATGTCCGGTTGTAGATAACTTGACACCAGATCTGAATTAAAACGCATCAACCGCGTGTGTAGCCGTGATGGTCTCTTTTCAGCGGAGTCCGGGAAGTGAACACGGTTTCTGTGTTATGTTTGACGTAAGTAGGAGTTCAGGATCACTTCTTGATCATTGCTAGTTCACGACCGTTCCTTTTGCTCTCTTCTCGCTCTTATTTGCGTATGTTAGCCACCATATATGCTTAGTCGCTGTTGCAACCTCACCACTTTACCACTTCGTACCCATAAGCTTAAATAGTCTTGATCTCGCGGGTTTTGAGAGTGCTGAGTCCTCGTGACTCACCAGATACTATCACAACAGTTGCAGGTGCCGATGATACCAGTGCAGGTGATGCAACCGAGCTCATATGGGAGCTCAACGAAGACCTTGGTTGTTGCTATGTTTCGTTTCATGTTGATCAGTAGTGGAGCCCAGTTGGGACGATCGGGGATCTAGCAGTTGGGTTATCTTCTTTTCTTTTGGCTTCGTCCATAGTCGGACTATATGTGTGTACTCTGAATGATGTATGATTTATTATATGTTCATTGTGTGAAGTGGCGATTGTAAGCCAACTCTTTATCCCATTCTTGTTCATTACATGGGATTGTGTGAAGATGACCCTTCTTGCGACAAAACCACAATGCGGTTATGCCTCTAAGTCGTGCTTCGACACGTGGGAGATATAGCCGCATCGTGGGTTGTTACACCTCTTCAGTTGCCATGTTGCTGAATTGCAGTTGCCATGTTGCTGAACTACAGTTGCCATGTCGACAACTACAGTTGCCATGGTTTCTCAACTACAGTTGCCATCTTAGGTCAAGTGTCGGATGCCATTTTTGGGCAACTGCAGTTGTTGCCATGTTAGACAACTGCTGTTATCATGATTTGGAAAATTTTAAGAGTTGCCACCTACTAACACTGGACAGTTGCCATGTAGCACTAAAAACATGGCAAAAAACATGTTGCGGGTAAAAAAAGAGTTGCCATCTGCTTACAAGCACGCTAGGGCAGTTGCCATGTATCCTGCAAAACACATGGCAACTGATGGCTTTTGGTGTGTGGGAGAGGAGACGGGCATGTGGGTGACAGTGGTATCTTTGGGAGTTGCCACCTACTAACACTAGACAATTGGCATGTAATGCTACAGAACAGACGTGGCAACAATAACATGTTTGGGTAAAAAGAGAGTTTGCCATATGTTTGCAATCACAAATAGGGCAGTTGCCATGTACCCTTCAAAAAACATGGCAAATGACAGCTTGGGTGTGGGAGAATGGCAGTCGTGGGAGATGGGGAACAAGAGTGGTGCGTGGCGTGCGGGCGCGACAGCAGTTCCATCGCACGCCCCGACTGGCGAACTTTGGCTGTGGAGAGAAAACAGGCGTGTGGGCGAACTTCCCCACATGCCACACACACGAATTGTCCTACGTGGCACCAAAATCAGCCTTTTTATGCCAAGATTCGTGCAAAAGGCGCTGGACGGTGATGGAGGCGTGTGGGCGTTAACATTTCCGTAGTTTTATTACTTGCTCTTTTGTTTTCGAGCGTAGGAACTTCAATTTTGAAGCTCACAATCTCGCCAAGTTTGCCTGTAACCTAGATATAGGTAGACATGTTTGGTTGACCAATCCCCATGACCCCAATTTTGTACCTATGACAATTGCTCCAACCTGAACCTATTTTAATCATATCAATTAGCAAGAATTACCATGATCTATGCCATATTTTTTTTTGAAACTCAGCCTTGTGTGCTGCGTACATAGAAGGAAAATACCAATTAGCAATAATTACCATGATCTATGCCATCATATTTTTTTTGAAACTCAGCCTTGTGTACTGCGTACATCTCTACTACTATTAAACAATCGAGTTGTGGCAGAAACATTACATCTCAGCCACACATCCGCCATCTCTCAATGGACCAGATTGCCTCAATGTTGTATCACATCATTTACCATAATCAATTAGCAATAATTACCATGATCTATGCCATCATAATTACGCAATAATTACCACGATCTCGCTCCAACCTGAACCTATTTTAATCATATCAATTAGCAAGAATTACCATGATCTATGCCATTTTTTTTGAAACTCAGCCTTGTGTGCTGCGTACATAGAAGGAAAATATCAATTAGCAATAATTACCATGATCTATGCCATCATATTTTTTTAAAACTCAGCCTTGTGTACTGCGTACATGGAAGGAAAAAAGAAAAAGGCCTGGCCATGTTGGTATGTAGGCAGAGAATAACGTGGAAACCAAATCGCTCTTTTTTCTTGGAACTCAGCCTTGTGCACAGCGTACATAGAAGGAAAAAAGAAAAAGGCTTGGCCATGTTCGCATGTAGGTAGAGAATAACGTGGAAACCAAATCGCTCGTTTCCCTGTCTGTTCGGATCACTGGATCGATCAGACGCTGACCTTGATTCTGATCGTTCTTGACTTTCGTCACTTCCTTCTTTTCGTTCACCTGTTTGAGTGTTCGTCGTCTTCGACGGCTCGAATTTGGTTTCACTCTCCCGTCTTCTCGTCCTAAGGAACAACGTTGACATGGGTCTGCAGCGCTACGCGGCCATGACAGGTACGAGCACGTCTCCTTATGCAGTCGTGCCCAACGCCCTATGCCTTTGCATGTATAATTAATTACTCAAACTTGTCTGGAATTGGGGTTCAGAGATCGACCATCAAGTATCCTCGATCAAATCCATTTTTGAGGAACAAAATGCCTAATCAGCGCCAGGCAAATAATTAAAGCATGATCCCATTGCAACTCCACTTAAACGCCTGCTCACTGCGGGGAGATCAGACGTACCTCCCGCTAAGGATCCACCTGATCGATCCGGGCCTGCAAATTCGTGCGCCACGCACGTAATCTCCATCCAGTTAAGATGGAAATCCCTTCGCAGCAAGCGGAATAATAGTAATTAAGCTCGGTGCAGCTGGTTCGTACGTTGTACTGTGGTACGAGCAGAGCCCCATACTAAGCATCAATTCCTACTGCCTGCCTGCTGCCGAACTTGATGATAATCCTAATTAAACTGCTCGTAGCATGTTGATTTCCTGTAGCATATGCTTAATCAGCTCGCTCAGTACGCATTGAGGTGTTTGCTTTTATTTGTGTGTTTATTAAATAAACCTTTTCCCCCTCTCATTGTTAGATCTCGAGCACGTCTCCTACGTATGTTAATTACTATTACACATTTATACTAAGAGCCTCGAAGGGCTGTTGATATGTACATTAAGATCGAGACAATGAGGCTGGATTGGTACTCCAAGCCAGAAAATCAGAATATTATACGCGCGGACCTCTACCAGGTACCATTCTTGGGGTTGTTTTTATATGACATTAGCGACGTCACTTTTAATATATAGTTTAGTATTCTTAATGCATGCATTATGTATCTTCTATGTAGGGTCTTGTAGACATGATCGCTGCTGGTGAGCCATGTGGTGATCGGATTGGTAAAAGGATTGTGCTCCCAAGGACATTTCCTGGTGGTGATAGAGACATGCAGAGAAGGTTCCTAGATGCAATTGCCATAGTTCAGCGATGGGGTAAACCATATTACTTCATCACAATCACATGCAACCCATGCTAGGAGGAGATAACAACAGAGTTGATGCCCGGACAACTACCACAGGATCGACCAGACCTACTTGCAAGAGTGTACAAAGCAAAGCAGCGAGATTTGATGGTCTTACTCATCAAGAAGAAGCATTTTGGTGAGGTTGCGGCCTATGTTCATGTGACCAAGTTTCAGAAAAGAGGGCTCCCACATGAACATATCCTTCTAATCATGAAGGCAGGTAGCAAGTTAAAGACTCCAGTTGACTATAACAGAGTCATATCAGCACAAATACCTGATAAAGATAAATATCTTGTCCTGCATGCTCTGGTCATAAAACACATGTTGCACGGGCCATGTGGTGTGCTCAATAAAAAATGTGCTTGCATGATTGAGGAGCAGTGTCGTTTTCACTATCCTCTAGAGTTTTGCCCCACTACACAACAGGGAAAGGACTCATATCCCATATATAGGAGGAGGGATGATGGACCTCGAGTAAAAGTGAGAGGAGCAGAGTTGGACAATAGGTGGGTGGTGCCTTACAACCCCTTTCTTCTCATGAAGTACAACTGCCACATCAATGTAGAAGCTTGCTCAAGCATCAAGGCAGTGAAGTATTTGTTCAAGTACATTTACAAGGGACATGACCGAACATTATTTTCATTCGAGC
>NC_041387.1:400549773-400587674 GCF_002162155.2 Triticum dicoccoides
TCATTAATGAGATCTGCCAATACCGAGATGCATGATATGTATCACCTCCAGAGGCTATCAACAGGATTTTATGCTTTAAAATGTTTGAAATTAGTCATTCAGTCTTGAAGTTGCAACTTCATTTGCCAGGCATGCACATGGTCGCATTTAAAGCCAATGATAATCTGAAAGATGTTGTTGATAAGCCATCTTCTTCGAGAACCATGCTTACTGAGTACTTCGAAATGAATCGAAAGAATCCTTATGCACGACAATGGCTGTACAGAGATTTTCCAGAACACTTTAGATGGGATGCATCAAAGAAGAGATGGTATAAAAGAAAACAAAGGCCACCGATTGGTAGAATTGTGTATGCACACCCTGCTGAGGAGGAGAGGTACTATTTGCGGGTGCTCTTGAATCGTGTCCGAGGTGTAACATCATATGATGATTTGAAAAAGGTGCGAGCCATTACGTGCTCTACTTTCAAAGAGGCGTGTGAACAATTAGGATTAATTGAGCATGACAAATCACTTGATCACTGCCTGACTGAAGCTACCACATTTCAGATGCCTCGTGCTCTTAGACGCTTGTTTGCCACAATCTTAGTATTTTGTGAGGTTACAAAAATCCAAGAGTTGTGGGACAAACACCTGGAGTCGATGTCTGAGGATTACCGACGTTCCCAGCCCAACGAGGCAATACTTGAGCAGATGGTCCTTAGAGACATCAGGGATTTGCTGCATTCCATGGGGAAGAATATTAAAACCTATGGCCTTCCCGAGCTGGTTGATACAAATGCTTTTCTAGGCGATGAGTGCATGCAGCTTAGAGAGGAGAGGGAGATCGGTGTGGACCAAGAACATATTGACTTATCAACTCTTTAAACAGTGAGCAACTAGCTAGGGTTCAATGACACCATGGACCATATCATGAACAAAAGAAGCCAAGTCTTCTTTCTCGATGCTCCAGGAGGCACTGGGAAGACATATGTTCAAGGCGTTGCTTGCTAAGGTGCATTCAATGGGTGAGATAGCCATTGCCACTGCTACATCAGGTATAGAAGCCTCGATATTACCTGGAGGGCGTACTGCGCACTCTAGGTTCAAAATACCCATCAAACTCACCGACAATAGCATGTGTGGTTTCACAAAGCAAAGTGGTACGGCAAAATTTTCGAAAGAGGCGTCCTTGATAATTTGGGATGAAGTTGCCATGACAAAGCGTCAAGCCGTGGAGGCGCTTGATAGGTCACTCCAAGACATAATGGGATGTGCTTTGCCATTTGGGGGGAAGATTGTCGTTTTTTGTGGAGATTTTAGGCAGGTCCTTCCAGTGGTTCCAAAAGGGACAAGAGCACAGATCACAAATGCTACAATATAGAGATCCTATATATGGCAGAAGATTCATAAGATACACCTTACATGTAACATGAGATCACAAGCTGGCCCTTTGTTCTCTGAGTATCTCTTAAGGATTGGCAATGTAATCGAAGAAACGATAGGTGATGATTATGTGCGTCTCCCTGAGGACATCGTGATCGGTCATACTGATGATGAAACTGCAATCAATAGGCTATTCAAAGAAGTTTCCCCCTCTCTTAGTGACAATACTAAATAGGGAGAGTAAATGAGCTCGTGTGCTATTCTTTCCACGAAGAATGACTATGTTGATGAGCTGAATTCCAAGATGATTGACATGTTTCCTGCCCAAGAGAAGGTATACCATAGCTTCGACTCTATTGAGTATGACTACTCGAAAATTACTCAATTGACTTTGTGAATTCGCTCACCCCAAATGGATTGCCACCACATGTGTTGAAAGTGAAGGTCAATTGCCCCGTCATTCTGCTACGAAACCTCGACCCTCACAATGGCCTCTGAAATGGAACAAGGCTAATGATTAGAGCCTTCCAAGATAATGCAATTGATGCAGAGATTGTTGGTGGGAAACATGTTGGGAAGAGGGTCTTTATACCGAGGATCCCTTTGTCACCATCGGAGGACATCTCGCTTTCCTTCAAGCTTAAGAGGAAACAATTCCCCATCCGCCTAAGTTTTGTGATGACCATTAACAAGGCGCAGGGCCAGACCATCCCAAATGTTGGCATTTATCTTCCCGAGCCGGTGTTCTCCCATGGTCAGCTGTATGTTGCCTTGTCAAGGGGTGTATCAAGGCGGACGACGCGAATTTTGGCCGAGCCGAACAAACAGATTGATAAATCAGGAAAAAGCACAAAATATTGTCTATAGAGATGTTTTAGAGGGTTGATGCAGGTTCGTTCTTCCTTGATTGATATTTATTCAAGCTATTTTGTAGTCAACCATACTTTTTTAGCTTTTTTATTTTTTATTTGAATCATCATTTTATTTAAATACATATGGGCACGCCAACAAATTTTGAAGTATTTTTAGATGGTTTTTGATTTACGAAATGTGTTTACAAGTCTGAAATGGTTTCATGTTATGAATTATGAAGTAGTTACCTATCGCTTATGGAGATATGACCTTCCTAACTACTGATTAACCATATACATGACTTTCCTAATTTTCTACTGATATTAATCAATTTATATTCCAAAAATTTTTTGTGGGGGTCAGGTATGTCTTTCACTCCTAAACAATATCAATGTTTTCCTAAGAAATAAATTTGGATTCTATAGTTAATGGCTTGGTAATTCTTGCTAAATTACATATAAATACTGCAATCTGATCCAACTTTACACAATGCAGATATGAAAGGGAAAATCCAAATTGATGTGATATGGGATTCACATTGATGTTTCATGACCTTTGGTCCCTGTAATACTGGAAGCAATCCAATCGCTTGTTCATGTGTCAAATAAGAAGATGTGCATGTTTCCAACACTTATCTTCAGGAGTGAAATTGTTTTGCCACTGAAAAGGAGCATGTGTCATTTGTCTTCCCTGTCATGTAAAAAACATGTTTATTTTCCTTAAATTAGAGTGAAAAACAGGGAAGACTGTTGGTTAATGTGATATTCTATTTTTGTCAGATGGCTTGAATTTTTTTTAACATTACTTTTAATGTTAATGTCATGTACCATCATATTTATTTCCAAACTGTGGTGTGAGGTTATATTGCTAGTTTATGTCATGTTCGGTTCACAAATATATATTGCCCGTCCATGCCTTTAAGCTTTGTTGGTAGATTCTGTCATTTACAGTGCATAAAATCTATTTCTACTTTTAGTGTAAAATTGACTTGTACACAGTTTGATATTTTAAGACATTGTGCTTGCTTTTTTGCTATATCTATTATAGATGGTGTTCCAAGAGATTTTATAAAGTATGTCGATAGTCGGATCATTTATCCTTAACTTGATAGACAAGTTCAAAGATTTACATTCTTCAGAGTGCATAACTAACACGCTAGATCCTGACTTCGACTGCTTGCATAACCAACATTCAGTTCAAGGAAGCTTCAGGTCTTACCTTGAAAATTTCTTTTACGTCTTCCATGCTTTTCCAATTATTGATTACTAATTTTACACAAAAAAGTTCCCAATAATCTTTTCCAAAATAGTCCAACATAATCAAAGGAGTCACTAAAATTAGCTTGGAAATACCAAGGAAACCTGCAGGCATGGCCGCCGCAATAATCAATCCTCCTCCCTCGACACTTATGCCACCGCTCCCCGTCCTGCGATCCAATTTTCTCTCTATTTCATAACTATATGATACGTGCGTTGCACATGCATACTTACTAGTAAATAAAGCAGGCGAGATTTCTCAAAAAAAATCCAACTCCGATCGGGATCATAGCTCCTAGGTTTGTCCCCGCCTTTATTAGCCGAGGCAACACGGCGACCTCCCTAGTCCCTACCCCGATCGATCGAAAGGTAGGTTCTTCTCGACGCCCCCTCCACAAATCCCCACTTTGCACCGGCGAATCTTCTTGGCGATGGCTGGTAAGCAGGGCCGCAAGAAGGCGAGGAGCCCCCCCGGATGCCCTCAGCTGCGTCCGATCGGCAGCACCGTCTCTGGATCGAAGAAGCCTGCGGCGGCGACGGTTCCTTCGTGCAAGTACCACCTGTCGGAGGCGTCTGTCCAGGCGGTCCTAAACCACAAGAGGGTGCCTTTCGTCATTGGGGACTACTTCGACGACCTGACCCCTGAGGAGCAGCTACTCACGCTCGAGGTGGCCGCCCAACACGAGGAGGTCGAGGACAGGTACGCCAAGTACCAGGAAAGAGTCCGCAAGGAGCTGGATGAGAAGGGATTCGTCGCGCTCCCCGATGACGTTGACAAGAGGAGGGCCGCGCTGAACGCGCGCTGAACGCCGCAAGCATCGAGGCTTTCAGAGGAGTCACCGAGGTCAAGTAGGTTTTCAGGAACTTACATGGGAAGAAGAGGATGCATCATAGCGCCGTCTGCCTCTCTTGTTTTATCTATCTATATATATCTTTCTGTGTGATATCAATGCACTGGTCTAGATTTCCTGAATCTGTTCGCTGGCACTCTTGTCATTTATCAAGCTGGAACTAGTCATTGTGATCTAAGTTGATCTATGTTTCACCTTGCAATAAACTTGTCTATAAATTATGGGTCCGAATAACTGCCACACGTGTGGCATCGACGGGAACCAGCCCGCACGCCTTGTGTGGCATGGACGGGAACCGGCCCGCACGACCACGTTCGCGCACACAAACGCACGGCCCGCACGTCCGTTGCGTGCCAACCCCGCCCGCACTGCCTCGTCCGGGCAAGCCGACCCGCTGCCCGCACGACCAAGCAGTTCATGGCCTCCGATCAATCCCCTCTCTCGTCTGCCGCCATCGTCCCCCACCTCTCGAACCCCAACCTCCGTCGCCGGCCTTCTCTGGTTGCCATGGCAATCAGAGCAGATCCATAGGGCACTCCCACCTCAAAACCACACCCCAACCCTCCCCACCCCAGGCTCCAAACTCCAACCCAGCCCTCCAGAAACGAAAATCTAAAAACCAGGTGAGAATCTCCCGATCTCGACGTTCTCATCCTTAAGGCTGAAAATCTCCCGATCTTGTGCTAGATCTATGCTATAGGGGTAGAACACTACATGATTCAGTGTGTAGTCGCAATTGCCAGGCAGAGTACACCAGATCTGCCATGTACTACATTTGAAATTGACTTAACTTCCTAGCTTAATTGACGCAAGTAGTTGGGTATGAAAAATGGATTAGTAGGAATCACTAAAGAAGGACAGTAGGGGCAAATTTTGGAATGAAGAGGGCTGGAAGAAATTAGTTGCCACTTGTGTATAACGACAGTTGCCACCTTTCCTTGTCGGTAGCTGCCACCTATTTTGACCCGTCGCTTGCCATCCATATCTTCTATGTGCAAGCAGCAGAAGAATACAATTCTTGTGGATTGTTGATGCCTTCTTGTTCATGCAGTGGTTGAGAACACATTGGAAAGAAGCGAGACACGGAAAGAATGAATCATGAAGATGGCGCTGATGCTTGGGGTTCTCAAAGGCCAGAAACGCCCCCTTGGGATGCAACAGAGTACAGTCAGCTCATCTCTTCAGGACCGTTGCTGCCACTACTAGAACAGTATGCAGGCGTAGGTATGATGCGTGATAACAAAAGAAGAGAACAGTTGCCATCTTCGCAACGATGAAGATGACATTCTACTTATGTCGTACACTGTCATTTTTTCGCAGGTTCTTATGACCAAAACACAATTAGGGGGCCCCCGTGGCAAGTTCACTCACAAGGCGCTAACACTGACAAATGTACGGGCAACCAACTTCAACTAGCTTGTATGGATAATCAAGGTAATGCAAACTGAGAAAAGAGAACATACTGCAGTGGACATCAAAAATGAACATGCAAAAAAAAACTGGCAAAAGGACTCACGAGTTACCATGGGTGAAAATGCAGAGCCTTCATGCAGCGCGTGGCATCAGGCAGCACCAATGTACCTGCCATCGACATCATACACAGGTGAGTACATAAAAAAAGTGAAGTTGCAGATGATCAATTAGCAGAAGGAGCATAGTTGACAACTACAATTGCCATGACTGGACAACTACAGTTGCCGTGTATTAGAAAATACACTTGACATCTCTGCACAATTGTTGTTGCCATCCATGGACACCTGCAGTTGCCAGGGAAGAACAACTGCAGTTGCCATGCCAGTGTGACTACATTTGCCATGCCATGGCAACTGCAGCTGCCATGAAGGAACAACTGCGGTTGCCATGTTGATGCAAATACAGTTGCCATGCCAGTAAAACTGCAGTTGCCACAGAAGGGGCAGCTGCGGTTGTCGTGCTAACACAAAATGCATTTGCAATGAATTGACCAACCACTACTTTGCGTACAGGTTATTACGCTGGTGGTAACCCGACAAATGTCTCGTGGCAAGCTTCAGAAACTGCAGGTGGAGCACGTCATTTTGGTGTCACAGACCACACAAGAAGGTCAAATGCAACACAACAAGGTAAGGGAAAAAACTGAACCACAAAAACAGCACTACATTTGTTATTTGAAGTTATTTGTAGGCAAAAACAATAGTTGCCATGTTTGTTGAACAGTAGCTGCCATCACTGGACAGCTGTAGCTGCCGTACATGTCCACGCGCAGAATCACGGCTTGCTGTTTGAAATGATGTCGTGCCAAATCACTCGTAGATGGTGTGATCCATTGCGATACACATGTTATTCAAACAAAAAACTTACTTTCCTATTACAGGGCCTACAACTACAGTTAACAGCGGCGCGGGGACATCTACTGCGAGGAGCTCTGAGCGCACGGAAGACGCGTTCCACCAGCCAGCAGACAATCATGCCGCAGACAATTTCGAGTCACAGTCGAGAATGACAATCATTCCAGCAATACCGACAAGCACCCCTTTGAACACAAGCACTGCCAACACTCAAGTGGATGGAACTGCCGCCGATACTGAAGTGAATGATGAAACTGACGACGAGGCAGAAGGGGATGAAGATGGCGGGCAATCAGAGATCATGGTACCTCAGCCACCGTACATTGGGCAGAGATTTGAATCGTTCGAAGAAACAAAGGAATACTACCAGACATATGCAAAGTTCCATGGATTTGCGGTCAACACCGAGTACCATAGGAAAATTAAGAAAACTAATGAGTACAGCAGAGGTGAGATGAGGTGCCACAAGGCACGGAGGAACAAGAAAGGGAAAGGTGATGCGCCTGTCGTTCCGGAACGAAAGAGAGGTATCATTCTAAAGACTGAATGACCTGTCCGGTGTAAGCTAAACGTAGATGGTACACAGTGGGTGGTCACTGACTATTTTGACGAGCACAACCACCAACTCATAAAGAAGTTCGACCTGGTAAAATTTCTGACCGCCCACAGAGGGTTCACCCCCGTCGAAAGACAATTCGTAAAGCTGCTACACGATTGTAACGTCGGTCCATCAAGAATGATCCAGATACTATCGCTCATCCACAGCAAAAAGGGGACTCTGAGTAGCATGCCGTACATACCAGCTGACGTCACAAACCTACAGGCCAAATACCATAGAGAGAGCAAACTGGCAGACATGGAGGCCACAATTGCCTACTTCGATGAGAAAGCGAAGGAAGATCCAGATTTCTTCTACAGGATAAGGTTGGACGATGAGGACCGTGTCAGGAACATGTATTGGGTGGATGGTGCTGCAAGGAGAGCCTACAAACATTTCCGAGATTGCATTTCATTCGACGGGACGTACCTCACCAATATGTAGAAGATGCCATGCACTCCGTTCATAGGAATAAATAACCACAATCAGTCGTTGCAGTTCGGCTGCGGGCTCGTTCGGAACGAAGACACGGATGGGTACGTCTGGTTGTTCAAGACCTTCTTGGAGTGCATGGATGGACTTGTGTCGATGAACATAATAACAGACCAGGATTTCAGCATGCGGGCAGGCATAGAGGGGGTCTTTCCGTTGGTAGTGCAGAGGCACTGCAGGTGGCACATTATAAAGAAGGCTGAGGAGACGCTAGGACCGTTCTTTGCTGACCGTCCAGAGCTACACAAGGCATTCGAGCTGTGCGTGGACCACAGCTTGACGGTCGAGGAGTTTGAAAGGAGCTGGATGGCCATGGTTGAAGCACATGAAGTCCAAGACAACGAGACGCTTGCTAGCCTGTGGGAGAAGCGAATGTACTGGGTGCCCGCCTACTTCATGCAGTGCTTCTTCCCCTTTCTGCAGACTACATAGCGTAGCGAGAGGTTCAATGCTGTTTTGAAGCGATACGTGAGTCCTGGCAACTCATTGCTACAGTTTGCCAAGCAATATACAGCTTTGCAACAAAAAATACTGGGATCTGAGCTACAGCAAGAAGCGAACACCGCACTAAAACAACTAAAATTGCTGACGTATTTACCGATGGAGAGGCAAATGAGCAAGATATACACAAACAAGATCTTTAACAAGTAAGTCAGCTGCGTTACGGTCTTATTTGCGGAAAAGTACTAAGGCAGTAGGTGCCTAGTAGAGTGCAATGCAGTTGCCATGATATGCAGTTGCCATGTTTAATGAAATACTGTTTGCCATGCTTACTCAGCTGCAGTTGCCATGTTCAATGAAAATTCTGTTTACAATGCTTACTCGGATACATTTTCCATGTTCAATGAAGTGCAGATGCCATGTTTAATGAACTGTACTTTCATTGGGGCATGTTGGTATGCAAATGCCAATATCAACTGAAAAATGTTATATTGTCAACGCATATGCTGAAATGCAATTGCCATGTTTACTGAAATGCAACTGCCATGTTTGTTGAAAATGCAATTGCTATGTTTTACTCAAATGTAGATGCCATGTTTTATGCACTGTGCTTCCATTGGGGGAAATATTGGTGTGGAAATGACGATGGCCAGTTGAAAATGTAGTACAGTTGCCATGTTCAGTGTACTCCAGTTGCCATGTCTGGTGTACTGCAGTTGCCATGTCTGGTATACTACAGTTGCCATGTTCAGTGTACTACAGTTGCCATGTCTGGTGTACTGCAGTTGCCATGTCAGGTATACTGCAGTTGCCATGTCTGGTATACTACAGTTGCCATGTTCAGTGTACTATGTTTGCCATGTTCAGTGTACTATGTTTGCCATATTCAAACAAAAATCTAGTTCTATTTCCATGACAGCGTAACGTCCTACAAAAAAAAGATCGCACGATAGATTAACATAAAACACACAAAACTTGCAGATTTCAGGAAGAAATAAAGCGTGCCAGCATGTTCACGGCTTTCCAGGTGGGCGAACATACGTTCAAGGTGTGTTCTATTTTGGGCATGTCGGATTCAGAACCTGAAGACCCACACAAAGGAAGGAACTACTTCGTGAAAACCTCGATCGAGCAAGGTGAATACTACTGCCAATGCTGCAAGTTCAAACAGGACGGCATTGTGTGTTGTCACATACTAAAGGTAATGGACATGAACGCTGTGACACGGATGCCCCGCCATTTCATAAGGCGGCGATGGACTTGGGACGCTGACGACGCGTTGGCGCCGCAGACAACACACACAGTTCTGGCTGTGCATGACGAGAGACCTGAGTCAACCATGGAAGCCGTGAGGCACGTTGTGCTCACAAAGAACTATGCTGAGCTAATTGATGAAGCGCGCAAGAGTGATGAGACAGCGAGAGTCGCAGAAAAACACAGGAAGGCACTGAAAAGAGAGCTTGATGAGATCAAGAAAAGGAAAGCTGAGGAAGCCTTACACCAGTTCCCCCGCACATCAAGTGTGCCTTCATCGACGGGGCCATCGTCTGAAAACTCGGAGATAGGATCTGGAACAGCAAGCACATAAACCCAGGTCAGGAACCCACCCCGTTCCATCACAAAGGGTCGCCCCAGAGAGATAAGGTACAAGTCAGGATTGGAGATTCAAGCAAAACACAAGAAAACGAAGAAAGGGGCGGGCAATCCATGAGCAGAAATTGGGGCAATGTGAAATGGTCCTTGTGGACATTTTGTTTTGTACCCTAGACGATGAGTTTTTTTAAATTTGGGAGAATAACTCTTGAGGAGCATCAGAAGTGGAAGGAAAATTCATTGAGTGGAGAAATGCAGTTGCCATGTTATGGGTACTTAATCTGCCATGTTATGTGTATTAAATCTGCCATGTTATGTGTACTAAATCTGCCATGCCATGCTATTTTATACTAAAATATGTGCCATGCTACTTTGTACTAAATATGCCATGCTAGATGTACTGGATCTGCCATTTTAGTTGTACTGGATCTGCCATGTTAGTTGTACTGCATCTGCCATGTTAATTATGTTTGATCTGCCATGTTGTTTGAACTGTATCTGCCATGTTAGCTCTGCTGAAAATATACCATGGTATTTGAAATGACTCTGCATGACATATATTTCCAGGACAAATACCACGCGGTTTAGAGAAACATAGGGTGTTGTGGGCGATGTATGGGAAACAAGTTGGAAAAAGGCGTAACGTGCATAAACCATAGCCAAGGTTGTGGATGCATGATCAACCCTACCCCATGCTAGCCGGTGCACTTAGCGATGAAAAAGAAGAAGCAAAACTGACAAAATGAAAACCGTCGATGACTTTCGCTACCCGTGTATGTTGAACTACATTTTCCATCTGTTTTAGAACATCATAGACGCAATCAAAACAGCAAACTGGAGCTGTAAGCGATGAAACCATTGTAATAATGATAAAACATAATAAATATGTGCATTTACGCCTAAAAAAGGTTCACGTCCACACATATATTAGAGAAACTACTAAATTGTCGCTCACACACCACCACTACAAAGTAGCCTGCGCGGGGTTGCAGTCGTAACATAGCACACTGACATAGTTTTCAACGATAACAAAGAGATAAGTACCTTACATTCCTCAGCAACAGAATGTAAGGTATGCGTCCGGTGTGTAACACCACGTGATCACTTGTACTTCTTGTTGATTTTCTTGACAGCTTCCTCCATGAACTCGCGTGCTCCGGACCGCTTGTTGAAATCTTCATTCGTCAACCAGTTCCATGTGTGGATTTTTCGGAGCTCAACGACCATTGCAGCTGAGATAGCAGGGACAACTCTGCCTTCCCACTTTGCAAAGTATTCCAGCGCATGAAAGCCACAGTCTGTACTGCACGAGAAAAAGACTCAGATGAACATGCAAAAAAAGGACAGACGTATCAAAGATAGACTTCAATTCAGAAGTGACAACAAAAATAGGGGTTGGATTGATGTAAACAGCACATGAAGGAGGGGGTTGAGAAATTACGTGTTCCCTTGCTTCATAGTCGCCACATACTCTATCGGGAAATGCCTGATCTGGACCTTTGAATGTTCGTAGTGACGGTTCCATGTCTCTTTGAGGTTTTTGATGAAGAATTCGGCGTGTGTAGTAAGGTCTGAATCAGCTTCCGAACGGATTGAATCAAGCACCTCAAAACGTTGGTTCTTCAGGTCAAGGCAGATGGCATAGTGGTGACCACACTTGTCTTGCTGGTCATGTGGTGCAAGCTCCTGGAACATGGGGAACATGACCTGCATTTGAAAAGTGAATGAATGAGAAAGCAGATCACACAAAAAGAACAGCGGAGGGACAAAAAAATAGAATCACGTAGAATGTTTGGTTATGGGTGAGCAAAATGTGCCGTGCATTTTACAATCAAATTGCCACGTAGATCGCACGGGATGCAAAAATCAAGATGACAGTGTGCACGGCAGCTGTTGCCACATGAAAACATCTGCCACATAATCACAAGTGCAGCAGATGGCAAAAACCACACCATGTGAAAAAACAGTGCAGACAGGGGAGGAGAACTCACATATTTCTTCAGTGTTAGCTTGAATTCATCGTGTTGAGCGAAATTCTTCTCAGGATTTTATGGTGGAAGTCACCATCCCATATTTTGCATGTCACACTGTAATGCATGATGATCTTGTCGGCACACACATCGATGTGATTGTTGATGTAGTCGATCCCGCATGCAACTACATTTGTCGACATTTTACCGTTTGGCCTCACGGACTCGGCGAGATCACCTAGGTCAACGTACGTCGCTCCGCATTGAATGACTTTGGTTCTGTCCAAACATGAGCTGTATGAAAATGACATAACATGGAAGAATCATGCATGCTAAGTAAAAAAAATATATGAAAGAACTAGAACGTAAGCGCATCATGTACAGAGAGTATGAAGAAGATGAATGTTAAGAAAGGAACAAAGCAAAATGAGAGATTATAGGGTGTGGTCATTTACGCTTTCAACTCCTTCATGTGCTTGCTGCTGGCCCTCGCATTTCCAAACTGCTTGATGATGTCGTACAGCTGGGTCTGTTCCTTAGTGGCCCTGAATTCGGGCTCGTAGTCTTCCACGGGAGGTGGGTGAACTACCCTCTGCTGTCTCATAGAACCATGGGTGGCACTTCTGATGGTATCCTTAGATGCCGTCTCTGCAGGCAAGTTGGAACTTGATTGCCCTTGCCCTCGCGAGGTCCTCCTCTGCAATGCTGCCTCCTCGATCTTGCGGTAAGCTTCGTCAAGTGACGGTGAAATTTCCTCAGGGGTGCCTGCAATGGCTCAAAAAATAAAAAGTGTGTTAGGACAAGGAGAAAGTCAGAAAACAGATGGGTTGTGAGGAAATAGGGTGTATGATGTGACATGAAGGTAGAAAAATAGTGGGGAAATTGACATGTGTGGTGCAACTACAGTGGCCACGTCATGGCAACTACAGTTGCCATGCAGTTGTGCTGAATTACCATCTAGATGGATTGTGGTTGCCATGTCACATCAAATGCAGTTGCCATGTTGTGTCAACTCCACTTGCCATGTGATTGCCATACAGAAAAAATGCAGAATGGTAACAAAAAAATGGAGGTGACATGGTGTGGCAAATCCAGTTGCCATGTGGAATGCACTATATTTGCCATGTACCAGCAAATACAGTTGCCATGATGAATCAACTTCAGTTGCCACGTGTTTACCCGAATGTCAAAAATGCAGCATGGCAACCAAAAAATGTAGGCCATGGTGCATCAAATCCACTTGCCATGCCATCACACGGCAGTTGCCATCACAAGTGAGAACACCCAAAAGAATATGATTGGGACAAAATTCAAACCACAAAGATGTATCCAGGAAAATCATAAGGACATGACAAGTGTACCTTGCACAATTGGCTCCGCGAACTTGACAGCCTTCCTGCCCTCGACCATTGGCTGCGCCATCATTGCGGGCATGCCTCCTGGGAAAGCAAAGGCAACTGGCAAAGGATCGTGCACCACTGGTTGATCTTGACTGATGCCAAGGCTGAAGCTCGGTGGGGTAAATGCCATTGGGTGCCTCTCATTCCTACTGGCCGGACCACAAACGATTTGCGGGGCAGAATCCAATGGTGAAAGATCGACAAACATATCTGAATCGGTCGCTACAGAATGTTCGGGCTTATTTGCAGGGCGGGGCGTGTTGTTGGTGGTATCAGCAGCAGCTTTCATGGCAATCTTCTTGTTTGGGCTGTAGGGGACACCGACATTGACTAGGAGCCTGGAAGTGCGCAGATTTATGCTGGGGATTTCCACTGCGGGTAAAGGCGCAGTCTGCCCCGACCGTTCACCTGCGTCACTCGTGCCCGACTTCACACCTGCATCAATTGTGCTCCGGTCTTGCGGTTTCTCCATCACATTGCTTCTGGCGGGTGGCGGGAACAGTGTGGACGCAGGAACATACCCAGGCTCGTCTCTCCTGCTCCTAGATACAGCCGGTGCGTTGGGTATGTCTGTTGGTTGCTTGCGAGGGCTGCGACACCTAGGTGGAAGACCAGCACGCGCCACGGTCACCTTAGCAGTATCTGCACCGACAGGGGCTGGAGCTGTTGTGCTAGGACTCTCACCTGTAGATGGCATATCCTTATGAACTGCCGCCTCAGCAGCTTCTGTCGTGGACACAGGTGTGCCACCACGCACGCGCTTGGAATCAGTGTCAGAAGAGCGGGAATCTTCCTTGCCTAGGTTCGTCTCGGGAGCGTCCACTTCAACGCTTGCTGATGGGGTGGCATGGCTCACAGCAGTATCCTTCATTGCAAGAAGAGTTGGCAATATTTCAGCTGTCCTGGCAGATACCGACTCGTCACTCCCCGATGTACGGATGCCTGTTGTTCTAGCCTGGACATCCGCAGCCGGCGGAGATGGTCGGCCACTTGCATCAGAGTTGGTGGGAGCGGTCAACGGTGCAACAGCAGTATTGTCGCCTGGTGCCTCATGTACATCTGAGTTGCTCCCCGTTGACAACTTTGAATGTAGGCGTTTGAACGGGTCCTTACTGCTATGCTTGGCCCCGCGCATAGTGGTCTTCTTCACCCTGCAAAAAGAAAAAAATCACATGAGAAAGGTATGAAAAATGAACAAAAAATATGTTTGCCATGGTATAAATCTTAAAAGAATTGAGAAAACAAGTGGAAAAGCTAGTAGTTGCCATGTAATGGGAACATGAGTTGCCATGTGTCATAGTTAGCAGTTGCCATCCAGCAGCAGTTGCCATGTTAGCAAACTTGAAGAATGATACAAGTGTATGTTCTGTCAGGAATGCAATTTGAAACCTGTGTGTGGGATGAGCTCACAAACCCAAAGGTAAAGATGGCAGCTGCCATTAGCAAGAGTGGTAGTTGCCAGTTGGCCTAGATGCCAGTTGCCATGTAAAGACCAATAGGAGTTGTCATAAACTAAAAAAATGAAGGAAGAAATCATTTGGAAAAACAACGGTTGCCGCATGGGGGACAATGACAGAAGAACATGTGACAAGCTGAAACAGTAGCATTGAAAATTCAAGAAAAAATACCACTATGTACATGAAAGCACATGGATAAACATACTTCTTGACTGGCTTCCTCAGGTCTGGCAACACGACAGGATCCCCGGTGTTGGTCGTCGTCGTACGAGGAGAAGACCTGGTGGAAGGGGTGTCACCGACAATGGGGGCACCTTTGTTCAAGCGAGCAGAAACATGGGTTGGTGTTTGCGCCTGTTTCTTTGTAACTGCTCGTCCACCAGCGGTCGGCTCCCTGCACGTAATAGATGGAGGGAAAAAAGAAGGTGGCAACTGTCAGACAACAAACCCATTGCCGCGCTTGACAAAAAAACAAGTGCAGAGAAATGGATGAGATTGTTCCAAGAAAATAGACACAGCAGAAAACTAAAATTGAAAGTCGAACCTCCTCCTGGCAGCTACGGGATCGGTCCTAGACCTCTTGCCATGCGAACCCTGCCCAACATCATCTGGAGCCCTCCCCCTCCTTGATGGCAACACCCCCTCGCCTCTCGCAGCCGTATGTTCTATCACTTTCTCCGGTGGGGGGGCATCTATTGCATCCTTGCCCTTGTTGGCGCCTGTGCGAACTTCAACATGTTCATCGTCATCCGTGTCCTGATGCACATTATCCATGTCATCGTCGTCATCCTTGCTGATGCCAGCGTCTCCATCTACATCATCTTGTGTGTCACTGGGCTCTTGGGAACTGTTGTAGTCATACCGGCCACGACAACCGGTTGGTCGATGTGTATGTTCTGGGACAAATGAAGTGAACTGCCTCGCAACCGCATCGCTGTCAGAGGCACTGAGGGACGTCCACCCCTCAACCAACTCCCCGAGCAAGCCGGTCATTCCTGATGCAAACTGCCCAATTAGATGCTCAACTGGTGCCCTCGCCTGTGCACAAAAACAAGAAGCATCAACAACAACCCGTATTGCAGTCGCTTGCGCGACATCAACAAGTAATCCACGGCAAACAATGGATGTCGATATTTTGATTACCTCAGAAGGGCAAGACGGAGCTGAGTGCACGTCCATCCACTTTTCAAATTTTTGAGCCCCCCCAAACACGCTGTAGTCTAGAGCATGCTTGGCCATCAGCTATGAAAAACAAAAAGAAATTGTAAGCATGCCTTATAAACCACGGACAGTTGCCTCATGTCAAATTTGTAAGCATGCCGTGGGAAGAGATAAACAAAAACTAACCTGTAGTTTTCCATATGTGGTATCAGTTGCCCTGTCTGCGGCAAGCACAACCTTGACAGCGTTGATGGTCCACGCAGAAACAGCAAACTTGTGCGTAGGCGGCGGGCCTCCTACCCCAGAGAAATCCACGGTGGACAGATCAAGACAGTCGACATACATCAGCTGATTTAAAACAAATTTACAAAGAAAGAAATGTCAGTTTCCATCATGGGTACTTTGTAGTTGGGAAAAAGAGCAGGATAATGTATGATCCAATGATAGTATGTATGTGCTAGTTGCCATCATAGTGTGTTGGCAGTTGCCATCATACTGTGATAACAGTTGCCATGCTAATATGATGGCAGTTGCCATATTGTCAGTATGACAGTTGCCATATTGTCATTATGGCAGTTGCCACATTGTCATTATGGCAGTTGCCACATTGTCATTATGGCAGTTGCCATCTTGTTATGATCGGTTTGCCATGCATGAATAAAACTGTGTTATAAAACAAGAGTTCACATAGAGATCTGGTAAAATAAATACCATTAAATGCAGTCGACAACCCTTCTGGTACATCTTGTTTTCGAAAGCATCATGGAGAAAGTCGGCAATAAACTTACACCAGTTCATGTTCTTCACATTTTTCAGATTCGCCTGCACCACACAAAATTTCAGGGCAAAAAGTTTGCCGCATCAGAAATCAAACGGAAAATAACAACGAAAACACTGGCAGTCATTAGCTTAACACGTGACATCGGAGCCATAAGATTGAAGGAAAATAAAGTAGAAAGGATGATCATTCACCAGGATGGGGAAACATTTGTTCCTTGGGCGAAGGGAAGTGGTCGGCGCGAAAATAGCTAAGATGAGGTACATGAGTAGCTTCATCTTGAAAACATCTCCATGCGTCGTCATGGCCTGCTGCGAATCTGCCATTGCAGACGTGTTCGGCATGGATTCCGACCCAGGAAACAAACAGGGGAACAACTCTTGCTCGATCTCATTGTTGACCTCGTACGGGACTTTGATATGTCCATGAGGCACACCCAGAGTGCAGAACACAGAATCCTCGTTCAACGGGAGTCTTCCACGTCCCGGAATCACGAACTCCCTGGAGGTGGGCTCATATATCTCAGCAAGCCAGTCGCATACAGGGTTAGCAAGGTTCGTGCACCGGACAGCCATCATAGACTGCATGCCCATCTCAGAAGTAGCCCCCTTCTGATCATCACTGAATTTGTCAGTCAACGCAGTCAGTCGTTCTTGGGAGGCTCTATTGCGAATACGTTTCTTCTTCTGCAAAAAACAGACACAAAAGTGATCAGCTGTTGCCATGTTTTGCAATGTCATGAGAATTTAGTTCATGACAGACGACTACAAAAGATATAGGTGCCAACCAATAACAAAAATCGGGAGGAGATGGGGCGGGTGTGTGGACAGTTACCTCGTCGCCCTCTTTTCTCCGTCCAGTTGCCCGGTTATGCTGTGGTGGATCCATGAAATCATCGTCATCATTTTGATGATCGCCACGAGCCATTCTGCTGATGTAGGAACAGACCAAATTGTTAAGGGGGAAAATGTAAATGCAAGAGGTAAGCATTTGCCACCTAACAGAAAATGTCAACTAGTGAATGCAAAAATATAGCATGAACATGCACGCGGCCCCCCCTCCCCCCCCCCCATATGATTGTCGAGAACATAAACGTGGCAAGTAAGCACGTTGGTTAATGCACTTGAAAACAAAATGTTGAAGTTGCCATGTTAGCCCAATATAGTACAAAAAAAGCAATGAAACCACATCTGAATCGATAACATGAAAAAACAGGCACAATGTGTTCAGATATCACAAAAGTCAGTGTGGCAAAACGAAAAAATTGCGTCCGTAGTACACTGAAAATGCCACATTTGTACTGACTGTAACATGACAACAGCCATGATGTGGCAACAAACATGATATGGCATCCGGCATAATTGGTACGCAAATGTGGTTGCCATATTATGCAGCCAATTTGCCACACTGTCATATCTGCATTGTGGCAACAGACATTGTGTTCACATTCTATTTACCACATGATTATACAATCCAAGTGGCAAACACGCACACTCGATGTGCACATTAGTTGCCGTCCAGTGCAGCTGGATACCGAAACTGCATTGACTACCGATTGTGGCAACTATCAAAGTGTGGAAACTATGACAAATAATTCAGAAAAAATGAGATCTCACAATGAAAAAGCATGTTTGTGGTTACTATCATATAATTTCACCAAAATTCAGTTTGCCACATGGAAGAGCGTGTGTGTGGCAACTATCATAGTCATTCAATAAAATTAGTTGCCCTATGTGAAAGCTTGAATGTGGCAACTATGACATACATTTTCGGTAATTTGTTGCCGCAAAGGAAAACACGTTTGTGGCAACTATCACATTTGTTCAGGGAGTTTAGTTGCCACACAAAATTCGCCTCGTTCTGCCAAGTTCAGCCATTCTGCCAAGTTCAGCCATTCTGCCAAGTTCGTCTCGTTCTACAGTTCCAAAACCAAACTAACTAGATCTAGGTTTCAATGGCAACTACTTCGACTTCAAGATCACCCTCAAAATTCTCGCACGAACTGACTGCAAACACAAATTCAAACCAATGGGCATCAAAACAAACCGGGGGACACCTCCCACATCCATGCGCAAGACTAGTGCGTGCCTTGGAACAGGCATAACCGCATCGAGGATGCCGCGGCTGCCGCGGTGACGAAACTGCCCAGTGCCACAAAAAAACGGCTAGCAGACAACTTCGGCGCCGGCGGGAACGCCGACGCACCGCCGAATCGCCAGAATCTCTATGAATCGATCTAGGAATCGAATAGGGAGGGAAATGGGAAAAAATGCAGGAAGTGGTTGCGAGAGATGAAGCGAGCATTACCTTCAACCCGCACGGGTTCCGGCAAAGCCGCTCTGCTCCGGCGAGCACCACCGACGGCCGCGAACACCGTCGATTGTTCCGCCTCCGCCGTCGCCTTCTCCTCTCGCCTTCTCCTCTAGTGGTTTCAAGTGCGAGTGGGTTGTGCCAGTAAATGCGTCGCGGGTGAGTAAAATGGAACCGTGAGGGTGAGGGTGGAGGGGTGTGCGACGTGTTTGACGTCAACCACGGTCGGAGTGTGGCGTGCAGGCGCATGGCAGTTCCACCGCAGGCCTCTGAGTGGCAATCGCTGACCACGGGATGGCAACCACCGTGCAGGCGAACTGACTCACACACCGCACACGAGACTCGTCCTACGTGGCATCGAAAACCGGCCTGTTTGCTACAAGATTCGTGCGTACCGAAGCCAACGGAGATGTTTGCGTGTGGTCGGGGTGTTGAATGCCCACATGTGTGGGCGTTAACATTTCTGTAAATTATTTATGGGCGATGATGTGATGCTTGTTGCTGTTTTGTTCATCTAAACTGAAGTATTCGCAGCCATGGCATGGACACACTGGATTTATCATGTTATACCATGAAGATGAGGGCTAGGCTACCAAATTCATAGTTTTGAAACAGGTTTTGCTGTCTGCGTGAGTTAATTCCATCAGTAATCGGTTGCCTGATGGGAACCCTGTGTCCCTAATCAATGCTGATCAAAACTCTTATACCAGCAAAACAATCTTGACCATAAGATTGTTGAGGAGTTAACATTTCTGAATCTGTTTACCTTATAAAGTTTACCGTCGAGATGTCTTGCCTCTTAGATCACAGGATGGCAACTGCAAGCGTTCAGGGCTTCTCCTCTTAAGACTGTGAAAGCAGAGCTGGTTACGTCCATTGGGGAAAATTCCCAGTTACTCCCCTACGGACAAATCAGGCCTTGCCTAGCCCAGCCGTTTTTGTTTTGATTTGTCCACAAATTCCATTAAGCTGCCCGCAATGATGTTGACCAGATGTGCTTGTTGTTTGGTCTAGCAATGCTGGTTATACCATTTGCTAGTCCCGTGTGTTTATTTAGTCCCTTCTTGGGATATGAATTTAAACTTTTATGTCATGAACTTGTTTGGGTGATTTAAACTATGCTTTGTCTTGTTTTGATGTTTGAAATATCACCGTAATGTCTCCAAAATGCAACATATGGCAAGCGCCGGCTGCTCGCACGCGCTGCAGTTTCGTGTGTCTGTTGGAGCAGCTTAGGCGCATTATATTTTGCAGCGGCCGTTGGAGCAAGCGCTAACGCATTTTTAGCGTGTTGCGTGGCTATTTTGAGATGCTCTAATAGCAAACTCGAAAAGAGAGGGCAGATAAGAGCAAGTATAATAGTCCTACTCAGCAGGCTACAAGCGATTCCACATCAGCAAAAATCTGAGCTGGAGGAGAGTAAAGACAGGAGACAGAAAGAAGCGAGCGCTTCGTCAATCGCTCGGCTGCAGCACAAGGCGCGAGGACGTTACCCCCGCTTGCAGCCGGTAGCTGGCGCTAGCAAGGCTGCTCCCGATTCCCTCTGTCCCACCATCCAATCAATTGCTCTTTCTTTTCTCCTCTTGCATATAGACATTAATTACTCTAGTCATCCAGCAGCTGATATAGAGCCAACGTTATTAGACGAGACTACTTGTACACCGGCTATTGCTGAGATGGCACCAATATAAAGCCAGCAGCGGGCGATTCTATTAGCCATGCTCTAACTGCTACTACCTCCGTCCTGGTTTATTAGTTTCCTTAGTATTTTGTGCAAAACTTTGACGTTAAATTTAACTAACGAAATGTTAATGCATGTAACTAAAAATAATATCTCTCAAAACTATGTTCAAATACGAATCGAGGCATATAATTTTTGCTGACATGCATATAATTTTTGCTGACATGCATTATTATTTACTTAGTTAAATCTATGGTCAAACTTTGACACAAAATACTATGGGAATCAACAAACTAGGACGGAGGTAGTAATGTTGTATACATATGACCCAAGAAAGGTGCTCAAGAATGTGAGTACATACATCAACGATCTGGAGATAGCACATAGTACTTATTTTTTCCGAAACGTGATGGCACATACTCGAATCGGAGAAAACAACTAACGTGTCATGTCTAGATAATTAAGAGGAGAAAAAACTACACTAGACGTATCCGCTTGCATTGCTGAGCACCGTCGAATCGCTGGCCGGCGCACCCCTGCTCCATCTCTGGCAACGCCCGCCATGGTCCTTCCGCGCGGAGCGTCTCCCTGAACGTACCCTCGTCTTCGTGCAGCATCCCAAAGTCGTTCCACCGCTTCCAAAACTCAGGGCAAACCTCGGGATCCGTGAAGGCCGCCGCGTAGGCGTACAGTGCCCGAGCGTGCGCGACTTCCCCGAGGCTGATCTCGAGGTCAGCGAACCTGACGCACATCGCCCTCGCGCCCTCGTCGGGCAGCCCGTCACCGACGATCGCCTGGCGGTACACGTCCCTCGCCTTCAGAAGGCCGTAGAGCTCGGTAGCCCGCGCGATGTACACCTCGTAGACGCCGAGCCTGTCGCCGGCGGGGACGGCGCTCGCGGCGTCCTCATACACCTTCATCGCGCGGCTCGCGAGGCCGAAGTCCTCCTCGAACCTCGCGCATCTAAGGTACACGGCCTTCTTCCTCTGCGGCGGCGCCTGCAGGACAGCCGCCTGGAACAGGTCTCGCACCCTCTCCGGCCGGCTCTTCCCGTGCCTCTCAATGAACTTGGTCAGGTACGGCTCCCATATGGCCTCGGCGTGCGGGTGCTTGAAGGACTTGATGCCCCGCTCGTACACACGGAACGCGTCCTCGAATCGCCTGTGCTGCTCGAGCAGGGACGTGTGGTCCGGCACCAGCAATGGCGTGACGACGCCGAGGTCGTGCATCTTGTCGTAGACGGCGCGGGTGGACTCGAGCGACCCGTGCATTGTCATCAGGTCCAGGTACATGAGCCACAGCTTGAGACACTGGTGCAGTCTCACCCGAACGTCCTCGCCGCCGGCAGCAGCGGCGCGTGTCGTGGCCTCGATCGATGGTGGCGTGGTCGCTCGCCGGATGAGGTCGCTGGCCCTCTCGGGATCGTGGTGCCTCAGCTCCATATTGGCCCACTCGCAGTAAACCGTGGCGAGATGCTCCGCCGCCGTGAAGTTCGCCTGCATGGCTCTATGGAGGACGTCTCGGGCGCAGTCGACGCTGCCACGGTCCTCGTAAATCTTGGCCAGCGCCAGCTAGAGCGTGTGCGAAGGCTTCCCCGTCGCCTTCGCCGGATCGATGGTCCTGACGGCCTCCGCATAGGTCGCGGCGTGTCTCGCGGGGTCCTTGTGGAAGATCTTGGCCCGCTCGTACCACGCCTGGACGTCGTGCGGGTTCTGCCTCAGCAGCACGCTGTTGAGCAGCTCCGGCCGGCGTTCGAGCAGCCGCTCGAGCCTCGCCATCGCCAAGTCTGTGCTGTCCTGATCCGTGAGCCAGCAGTCCTGGACGTCGATGGTGTCCGCTTGCCTGAGCTCGAGCTCCGCGGCGGCCATGGCGTGCTCGAAGTGCTAGCAGATCCTGTAAATCGAGCCATCCATTATAATAACCGCCGGTTTGCGGGATCCATTTCAAATCCCCGGCAGGAACGGATGCTTCAAATCGGGCCATCCCAGAAATTTTTTTGTGGGGTTCCGCATCCGCGAGCCCAATTCCTCCATATGTGCGGGAATCCACCCAATTTTGCCGGATCCCCTTTCGGTTGGCGCGAAGCAACTTCCGCCAACATGTTAAGTGTTTCTGCTAGGGATTGTCATGCTCACTAAATTTTTTACCATCAACATAATTTGCCATAGGAAAGCGTTAGATTTACCATGCCTAAAAATCTGAATTTTAGCATTTTTGTATTTTTAGGGCTTATTTGGTTTACAATTTTCTAGGATTTTCGTCTATGGGATTTTTCCTACGCTGAGCATCATTTCAAAGGAACATAGATGCAAGATTTCTGAGGATTATGTTCATATTCTTTATCATATGGTGTTGTCCATCATGTCTGGCAACCTCCCGCCAGGAGAGAGCTTGACCTTCGGCTCCCTCACCTTTGTCACAGATGGGGCAGGCTGGTTTTACATCAAACCACCGTCCTTCCCTGGTCGCAACACCTTCTTCGGGTCGCTCAGGTTCGTCATCGACCGCTATGGCGATCTTCGACTCCGTGTTCCACCGCCCTATCTGGCCGTAGGCGTGCTCCCATCGGAGCCCATGTCACCAATACCACCGGCCTCGGGCTTAAAAGGACGACGACCTCGCATCGACAAACCTCGCGGCCGAAGTTTGTATTCCGGCCTTGAGTTCGAAAAGTTGCATCGACCTTACAACAAAAAACTAGCACGCCCTTGTGTCGTATCTGAGCTTTGCTACCCTCATCTCACTCCCGGAAACAAAAGACGGTGATGATACTGCGCCTAGCATCATATTCATTAAGCAGACGGAGGAAGGCGAGGAGACGGGTGCAAGCCTAACGCTGACACCAACCAGGATGGTGACGAACCTTTACAGTCCATCTCCCTGGAGCAGGTTCTCATGAATGCCCCGGGCGGCTCAACGGGCAGCAGATCTTCAGCACCAACTATGACTCTAATCGTCACCAACACCAACGGATCCGCGACAACTCGTGTGGTTCCATCGTCCATGGCCCCCCCAACCTCTGAGCCACTAAGTATCACTCCATCAGCACCACGTTTTCCACACTAATTTGGCGGAACCCCATCGGTTCCAACATCCTCATTACCGGACTCTCGGGGGTTCATGACTCTCGGGGCCGGGACATTGAGCCTCGCCAGAACAACGATGACACCAACTATCATCAAAGATCACAGACAGGGCGTTGTGGGTGCTGGACACACCCTTACTAGGAAATAACCCCACGTATGAACCATGGAGGCCCTCAGGCAGGCCACCATGGTAGCCCAGTTACAACTCCAGAGAAACACAACGAAGGTCACCACACAACAGGCGCGGTGAGGGAACCAAGACCAACTAACAGAGACGCCGACCTCGACGCCAAACCCGTTTGACCACCAACCCCCTTGCAGCCCTTGGGCACGAGGCGGTCAACGATTTCGATGAAAATGGAGATCCCTTGGGAGCGACGGCGATCCACACCCATTCACTAGCGATGACACCCCCTCCCCCCCACAAACCGAAATCATCTGATCATGCAAAATATGAAGATTAGTAAACAAACTCAAAACAGTACTCCCTCCGTCTCATAATTTAAGACGTTTTTGACACTAGTGCGGAGGGAGTACATTTCACGCAAAAAGGTGCTCAAGAATGTGAGTACATACATGATACATCAACGATCTGGAGATAGCACATAGTAGAACTGGACAACACAACTAACATGTCATGTCAAGTGACAAGGAGAAAAAAGAAGGAACTACACTAGACGTATCCGCTTGCATTGCTGAGCACCGTCGAAACGTTGGCCGGCGCACGGGCGCAGCCCCTGCTCCACCACGCCGGCGTCGGTGCGGATCTCACCCCGTGCCCCTGCTCCGTCTCTGGCAATGTCCGCCATGGTCCTTCCGCGCGGAGCATCTCCCTGAACGTACCCTCGTCGCCGTGCAGCACCTCAAAGTCGTTCCACCGCTTCCAAAACTCAGGGCAAACCTCGGGATCCGTGAAGGCCGCCGCGTAGGCGTACATCGCCCGAGCGCGCGCGACTTCACCGAGCCTGATCTCGTGGTCGGCGAACCCGACGCACATCGCCCTCGCGCCCTCGTCGAGCAGCCCGCTGCCGACGATCGCCTGGCGGTACACGTCCCTCGCCTTCAGAAGGCCGTAGAGCTCGGTAGCCCGCGCGACGTGCACCTCGTAGACTCCAAGCTTGTCGCCGGCGGGGACGGCGCTTGTGGCATCCTCGTACACCTTCATTGCGCGGCTCGTGAGGCCGAAATCCTCCTCGAACCTCGCGTATCTGAGGTACACGACCTTCTTCCTCTCCGGCGGCGACTTCAGGACGGCTGCCTGGAATAGGTCCCGCACCCTCTTCGGCCTGCTCTTCCCGTGCCACTGGACGAACCTCGTCAAGTACGCCTCCCATATGGTGTCGGTGTGTGGGGGCTTGAAGGACTTGACGCCCCGCTCGTACACAAGGAACGCGTCCTCGAACCGGCTGTGCTGCTCAAGCAGGGTCGCGTGGTCCAGCACCAGCAATGGCGTGATGACGTCGAGGTCGTGCATCTTGTCGTAGACGGCGCAGCTAGACTCAAGTGACCACTGTGTTGTCATAAGGTCCAGGTACACGAGCCACAGCTTGAGACACCGGTGCAGTTTCACCCGGACGTCCTTGCCGCCGGCAGCAGCGGCGCGCGTTGTGGGCTCGATCGATGGTGGCGTGGTCGCTCGCCGAATGAGATCGATGGCCCTCTCGGGATCCTGGTGCCTCAGCTCCATATTGGCCCACTCGCAGTAAACCGCGGCGAGATGCTCCGCCGACGTGAAGTTTGCCTGCATGGCTCTGTGGAGGACGTCTCGGGCGCAGTCGATGCTGCCACCGTCATCGTAAATCTTGGCCAGCGCCAGCCAGAGTGTGTGCGGCGGCTTCCCCGTCGCCTTCGCTGGATCCACGGTCCTGACGGCCTCCACGTAGGTCGCGGCGTGTCTCGCGGGCTCCTTGTGGAAGATCTTGGCCCGCTCGTACCACGCCTGGACGTCGTGCGGGTTCTGCCTCAGTAGCACCCTGTTGAGCAGCTCCGACCGGCATTCGAGCAGCTGCTCAAGCCTCGGGATCGTCAAGTCTATGTTGTCCCGATCCATGAGCCAGCAGTCCTGGACGTCGACGGTGTCCGCTTGCCTGAGCTCGAGCTCCGCGGCGGCCATGGCGTGCTCGAAGTGCTAGCAGATCCTATAAATCGGGCCATCCATTATAATAACTGCCGGTTTGCAGGATCCATTTCATATCCCCGGCAGGAACGGATGCTTCAAATCGGGCCATCCCAGAAAAATTTGTGGGGTCCCGCATACGCGAGCCCAATTCCTCCATATGTGCGGGAATCCACGCAATTTTGCCGGATACCCTTTCGGTTGGCGCGAAGCAACTTCCGCCAACATGTTAAGTGTTTCTGCTAGGGATTGTCATGCTCACTAAAAAAATTACCATCAACATAATTTGCCATAGGAAAGCGTTAGATTTACCATGCCTAAAAATATGAATTTTAGCATTTTGGTATTTTTTAGGGCTTATTTGGTGTACAATTTTGTAGGATTTTTATCTATGGGATTTTTCCTACGCTGAGCATCGTTTCAAAGGAACATAGATGCAAGATTTGCTAAGGATTATGTTCATATTCTTTATCATATGGTGTTGTCCATCATGTATGGCAACCTCCCACCAGGAGAGAGCTTGACCTTCGGCTCCCTCACCTTTGTCACAGATGGGGCAGGCTGGTTTTACATCAAACCACCGTCCTTCCCTGGTCGCACCTGAAGGAAATATGCCCTAGAGGCAATAATAAAGTTATTATTTATTTCCTCATATCATGATAAATGTTTATTATTCATGCTAGAATTATATTACCTGAAAACATAATACATGTGTGAATACATAGACAAACATAGTGTCACTAGTATGCCTCTACTTAACTAGCTCGCGAATCAAAAATAGTTAAGTTTCCTAACCATAGACATGAGTTGTCATTTGATTAACGAGATCACATTATTAGGAGAATGATGTGATTGACTTGACCCATTCCATTAGCTTAGCACTTGATCGCTTAGTATGTTGCTATTGCTTTCTTCATGACTTATACATGTTCCTTTGACTATGAGATTATGTAAATCCCACTTACCGGAGGAACACTTTGTGTGCTACCAAACGTCACAACGTAACTGGGTGATTATAAAGGTGCTCTACAGGTGTCTCCAAAGGTACTTGTTGAGTTAACGTATTTCGAGATTAGGATTTTTCACTCCGATTATCGGAGAGGTATCTCTGGGCACTCTCGGTAATGCACATCACTATAAGCCTTGCAAGCAATGCAGCTAATGAGTTAGTTACAGGATGATGCATTACGTAACGAGTAAAGAGACTTCCGGTAACGAGATTGAACTAGGTATTGAGATACCGACGATCGAATCTTGGGCAAGTAACATACCGATGACAAAGGGAACAACGTATGTTGTTATGCGGTTTGACCGATAAAGATCTTCGTAGAATATGTAGGAGCCAATATGAGCATCCAGGTTTCGCTATTGGTTATTGACCGGAGACGTGTCTCGGTCATGTCTACATAGTTCTCAAACCCGTAGGGTCTGCACGCTTAAAGTTAGATGACAGTTATATTATGAGTTTATGCATTTTGATGTACCGAAGGTTGTTTGGAGTCCCGGATGTGATCACGGACATGACGAGGAGTCTCGAAATGGTCGAGACATGAAGATCGATATATTCACTACAAGACAAAGACACATCCGTGACATTTTGGGCCGAACGATTTTTTTTTTCTGTCATACATATGACACTTCTATGATGATAATTATGACAAAACCCGGTATCATCATAGATGTGGTGGGCTCCTACTTCTATGACAAAAAATTATGACAAAAAATTTGTGGGGTCAGGTATGTCTTTCACTCCTAAATAATATCAATGTTTTCCTAAGAAATAAATTTGGATTCTATAGTTAATGGCTTGGTAACTCTTGCTAAATTACATATAAATACTGCAATCTAATCCAACTTTACACAATGCAGATATGAAAGGGAAAATCCAAATTGATGTAATATGGGATTCACATTGATGTTTCATGACCTTTGGTCCCTGTAATACTGGAAGCAATCCAATCGCTTGTTCATGTGTCAAATAAGAAGATGTACATGTTTCCAACACTTATCTTCAGGAGTGAAATTGTTTTGCCACTGAAAAGGAGCATGTGTCATTTGTCTTCCCTGTCATGTAAAAAACATGTTTATTTCCCTTAAATTAGAGTGAAAAATAGGGAAGACTGTTGGTTAATGTGATATTCTATTTTTGTCAGATGGCTTGAAAATTTTTTAACATTACTTTTAATGTTAATGTCATGTATCATCATATTTATTTTCAAACTGTGGTGTGAGGTTATATTGCTAGTTTATGTCATGTTCGGTTCACAAATATATATTGCCCGTCCGTGCCTTTAAGCTTTGTTGGTAGATTCTGTCATTTATAGTGCATAAAATCTATTTCTACTTTTAGTGTAAAATTGACTTGTACACAGTTTGATATTTTAAGACATTGTGCTTACTTTTTTGCTATATCTATTATAGATGGTGTTCCGAGAGATTTTATAAAGTATGTCGATAGTCGGATCATTTATCCTTAACTTGATAGACAAGTTCAAAGATTTACATTCTTCAGAGTGCATAACTGACACGCTAAATCCTAACTTCGACTGCTTGCATAACCAACATTCAGTTCAAGGAAGCTTCAGGTCTTACCTTGAAAATTTCTTTTACGTCTTCCATGCTTTTCCAATTATTGATTACTAATTTTACACAAAAAAGTTCCCAATAATCTTTTCCAAAATAGTCCAACAGAATCAAAGGAGTCACTAAAATTAGCTTGAAAATACCAAGGAAACCTGCAGGCATGGACGCCGCAATAATCAATCCTCCTCCCTCGACACTTATGCCACCGCTCCCCGTCCTGCGATTCAATTTTCTCTCTATTTCATAACTATATAATACGTGCGTTGCACGTGCATACTTACTATTAAATAAAGCAGGCGAGATTTCTCAAAAAAAAAAATCCAACTCCGATCGGGATCATAGCTCCTAAGGTTTGCCCCCGCCTTTATTAGCCGATGCAACACGGCGGCCTCCCTAGTCCCTACCTCGATCGATCGAAAGGTAGGTTCTTCTCGACGCCCCCTCCACAAATCCCCACTTTGCGCCGGCGAATCTTCTTGGCGATGGCTGGTAAGCAGGGCCGCAAGAAGGCGAGGAGCCCCCCCGGATGCCCTCAGCTGCGTCCGAGCGGCAGCACCGTCTCCGGATCGAAGAAGCCTGCGGCGGCGACGGTTCCTTCGTGCAAGTACCACCTGTCGGAGGCGTCTGTCCAGGCGGTCCTAAACCACAAGAGGGTGCCTTTCGTCATTGGGGACTACTTCGACGACCTGACCCCTGAGGAGCAGCAACTCACGCTCGAGGTGGCCGCCCAGCACGAGGAGGTCGAGGACAGGTACGCCAAGTACCAGGAAAGAGTCCGCAAGGAGCTGGATGAGAAGGGATTCGTCGCGCTCCCCGATGACGTTGACAAGAGGAGGGCCGCGCTGAACGCGCGCTGAACACCGCAAGCATCGAGGCTTTCAGAGGAGTTGCCGAGGTCAAGTAGGTTTTCAGGAAGTTACATGGGAAGAAGAGGATGCATCATAGCGCCGTCTGCCTCTCTTGTTTTATCTATCTATATATATCTTTCTGTGTGATATCAATGCACTGGTCTAGATTTCCTGAATCTGTTCGCTGGCACTCTTGTCATTTATCAAGCTGGAACTAGTCATTGTGATCTAAGTTGATCTATGTTTCACCTTGCAATAAACTTGTCTATAAATTATTTATGGGCGATGATGCGATGCTTGTTGATGTTTTGTTCATCTAAACTGAAGTATTCGCGGCCATGGCATGGACACACTGGATTTATCATGTTATACCATGAAGATGAGGGCTAGGCTACCAAATTCATAGTTTTGAAACAGGTTTTGCTGTCTGCGTGAGTTAATTCCATCAGTAATCGGTTGCCTGATGGGAACCCTGTGTCCCTAATCAATGCTGATCAAAACTCTTATACCAGCAAAACAACCTTGACCATAAGATTGTTGAGGGGTTAACATTTCTGAATCTGTTTACCTTATAAAGTTTACCGTTGAGATGTCTTGCCTCTTTAGATCACAGGATGGCAACTGCAAGCGTTCAGGGCTTCTCCTCTTAAGACTGTGAAAGCAAAGCTGGTTACGTCCATTGGGGAAAATTCCCAGTTACTCCCCTACGGACAAATCAGGCCTTGCCTAGCCCAGCCGTTTTTGTTTTGATTTGTCCACAAATTCCATTAAGCTGCCCGCAATGATGTTGACCAGATGTGCTTGTTGTTTGGTCTAGCAATGCTGGTTATACCATTTGCTAGTCCTGTGTGTTTATTTAGTCCCTTCTTGGGATATGAATTTAAACTTTTATTTCATGAACTTGTTTGGGTGATTTAAACTATGCTTTGTCTTGTTTTGATGTTTGAAATATCATCGTAATGTCTCCAAAATGCAACATATGGCATGCGCCGGCTGCTCGCGCACGCTGCAGTTTCGTGTCTCTGTTGGAGCAGCTTAGGCGCATTATATTTTGCAGCGGCCGTTGGAGCAAGCGCTAACGCATTTTTAGCGTGTTGCGTGGCTATTTTGAGATGCTCTAATAGCAAACTCGAAAAAAGAGGGCAGATAAGAGCAAGTATAATAGTCCTACTCAGCAGGCTACAAGCGATTCCACATCAGCAAAAATCTGAGCTGGAGAAGAGTAAAGACAGGAGACATAAAGAAGCGAGCCCTTCGTCAATCGCTCGGCTGCAGCACAAGGCGCGAGGACGTTACGCCCGCTTGCAGCCGGTAGCTGGCGCTAGCAAGGCTGCTCCCGATTCCCTCTGTCCCACCATCCAATCAACTGCTCTTTCTTTTCTCCTCTTGCATATAGACATTAATTACTCTAGTCATCCAGCAGCTGATATAGAGCCAACGTTATTAGACGAGACTACTTGTACACCGGCTATTGCTGAGATGGCACCAATATAAAGCCAGCAGCGGGCGATTCTATTAGCCATGCTCTAACTGCTACCACCTCCTCCGTCCTGATTTATTAGTTTCCTTAGTATTTTGTGCAAAACTTTAACATTAAATTTAACTAACGAAATGTTAATGCATGTAACTAAAAATAATATCTCTCAAAACTATGTTCAAATACGAATCGAGGCATATAATTTTTGCTGACATGCATATAATTTTTACTGACATGCATTATTATTTACTTAGTTAAATCTATGGTCAAAGTTTGACACAAAATACTATGAGAACCAATAAACTAGGACGAAGGTAGTAATGTTGTATACATATGACCCAAAAAAGGTGCTCAAGAATGTGAGTACATACATCAACGATCTGGAGATAGCACATAGTACTTATTTTTTCCGAAACGTGATGGCACATACTCGAATCGGAGAAAACAACTAACGTGTCATGTCTACTTAATTAAGAGGAGAAAAAACTACAATAGACGTATCCGCTTGCATTGCTGAGCACCGTCGAATCGCTGGCCGGCGCACCCCTGCTCCATCTCTGGCAACGCCCGCCATGGTCCTTCCGCGCGGAGCGTCTCCCTGAACGTACCCTCGTCTCCGTGCAGCATCCCAAAGTCGTTCCACCGCTTCCAAAACTCAGGGCAAACCTCGGGATCCGTGAAGGCCGCCGCGTAGGCGTACATCGCCCGAGCGCGCGCGACTTCCCTGAGGCTGATCTCGAAGTCAGCGAACCTGACGCACATCGCCCTCCCACCCTCGTCGGGCAGCCCGCCGCCGATGATCGCCTGGCGGTACACGTCCATCGCCTTCAGAAGGCCGTAGAGCTCGGTAGCCCGCGCGATGTACACCTCGTAGACGCCGAGCCTGTCGCCGGCAGGGACGGCGCTCGCGGCGTCCTCGTACACCTTCATCGCGCGGCTCGCGAGGCCGAAGTCCTCCTCGAACCTCGCGCACCTGAGGTACACGGCCTTCTTCCTCTGCGGCGGTGTCTGCAGGACGGCCGCCTGGAACAGGTCCCGCACCCTCTCCGGCCGGCTCTTCCCGTGCCTCTGGATGAACTTGGTCAGGTATGCCTCCCATATGGCCTCGGCGTGCGGGTGCTTGAAGGACTTGACGCCCCGCTCGTACACACGGAACGCGTCCTCGAATCGCCTGTGCTGCTCGAGCAGGGACGTGTGGTCCGGCACCAGCAATGGCGTGACGACGCCGAGGTCGTGCATCTTCTCGTAGACGGCGCAGGTGGACTCGAGCGACCCGTGCGTTGTCATCAGGTCCAGGTACACGAGCCACAACTTGAGACACCGGTGCAGTTTCACCCGAACGTCCTCGCCGCCGGCAGCAGCGGCGCGCGTCGTGGCCTCGATCGATGGTGGCGTGGTCGCTCGCCGGATGAGGTCGCTGGCCCTCTCGGGATCGTGGTGCCTCAGCTCCATATTGGCCCACTCGCAGTAAACCGTGGCGAGATGCTCCGCCGCCATGAAGTTCGCCTGCGTGGCTCTGTGGAGGATGTCTCGGGCGCAGTCGACGCTGCCACGGTCCTCGTAAATCTTGGCCAGCGCCAGCTAGAGCATGTGCGGAGGCTTCCCCGTCGCCTTCGCCGGATCAATGGTCCTGACGGCCTCTGCGTAGGTCGCGGCGTGTCTCGCGGGGTCCTTGTGGAAGATCTTGGCCCGCTCGTACCACGCCTGGACGTCGTGCAGGTTCTGCCTCAGCAGCACGCTGTTGAGCAGCTCCGGCCGGCGTTCGAGCAGCCGCTCGAGCCTCGCCATCGCCAAGTCTGTGCTGTCCCGATCCGTGAGCCAGCAGTCCTGGATGTCGACGGTGTCCGCTTGCCTGAGCTCGAGCTCCGCGGCGGCCATGGCATGCTCGAAGTGCTAGCAGATCCTGTAAATCGGGCCATCCATTAAAATAACCGCCGGTTTGCGGGATCCATTTCATATCCCCGGCAGGAACGGATGCTTCAAATTGGGCCATCCCAGAAATTTTTTTGTGGGGTCCCGCATCCGCGAGCCCAATTCCTCCATATGTGCGGGAATCCACCCAATTTTGCCGGATCCCCTTTCGGTTGGCGCGAAGCAACTTCCGCCAACATGTTAAGTGTTTCTGCTAGGGATTGTCATGCTCACTAAATTTTTTACCATCAACATAATTTGCCATAGGAAAGCGTTAGATTTACCATGCCTAAAAATCTGAATGTTAGCATTTTCGTATTTTTAGGGCTTATTTGGTTTACAATTTTCTAGGATTTTCATCTATGGGATTGTTCCTACGCTGAGCACCATTTCAAAGGAACATAGATGCAAGATTTCTAAGGATTATGTTCATATTCTTTATCATATGGTGTTGTCCATCATGTCTGGCAACCTCCCGCCAGGAGAGAGCTTGACCTTCGGCTCCCTCACCTTTGTCACAGATGGGGCAGGCTGGTTTTACATCAAACCACCGTCCTTCCCTGGTCGCACCACCTTCTTCGGGTCGCTCAGGTTCGTCATCGACCGCTATGGCGATCTTCGACTCCGCGTTCCACCGCCCTATCTGGCCGTAGGCGTGCTCCCATTGGAGCCCATGTCACCAATACCACCGGCCTCGGGCTTAAAAGGACGACGACCTCGCATCGACAAACCTCGCAGCCGAAGTTTGTATTCCGGCCTTGAGTTCGAAAAGTTGCATCAACCTTATAACAAAAAACTAGCACGCCTTTGTGTCGTATCTGAGCTTTGCTACCCTAATCTCACTTCCGGAAACAAAAGACGGCGATGATACTGCGCCTAGCATCATCTTCATTAAGCAGACGGAGGAAGGCGAGGAGACGGGTGCAAGCCTAAAACCGACACCAACCAGGATGGTGACGAACCTTTACATTCCATCTCCCTGGAGCAGGTTCTCATGAATGCCCCGGGCGGCTCAACGGGCAGCAGATCTTCAGCACCAACTATGACTCCAATCGTCACCAACACCAACGGATCTGTGACAACTCGCGTGGTTCCATCGTCCATGGCCCCCCTAACCTCTGAGCCACTAAGTATCACTCCATCAGCACCACGTCTTCCACACTAATTTGGCGGAACCCCATCGGTTCCAACATCCTCTTTACCGGACTCTCGGGGGTTCATGACTCTCGGGGCCGGGACACTGAGCCTCGCCAGAACAACGATGACACCAACTATCATCAAAGATCACAGACAGGGCATTGTGGGTGCTGGACACACCCTTACTAGGAAATAACCCCACATATGAACCATGGAGGCCCTCAGGCAGGCCACCATGGTAGCCCAGTTACAACTCCAGAGAAACACAACGAAGGTCGCCACACAGCAGGCGCGGTGAGGGAACCAAGACCAACTAACAGAGACGCCGACCTCGACGCCAAACCCGTTTGACCACCAACCCCCTTGCAGCCCTTGGGCACGAGGCGGTCAACGATTTCGATGAAAATGGAGATCCCTTGGGAGCGACGGCGATCCACACCCATTCACTAGCGATGACACCCCCTCCCCCCCCAAACCGAAATCATCTGATCATGCAAAATATGAAGATTAGTAAACAAACTCAAAACAGTACTCCCTCCGTCTCATAATTTAAGACGTTTTTGACACTAGTGCGGAGGGAGTACATTTCACGCAAAAAGGTGCTCAAGAATGTGAGTACATACATGATACATCAACGATTTGGAGATAGCACATAGTAGAACCGGACAACACAACTAACGTGTCATGTCAAGTGTCAAGGAGAAAAAAGAAGGAACTACACTAGACGTATCCGCTTGCATTGCTGAGCACCGTCGAAACGTTGGCCGGCGCACGGGCGCAGCCCTTGCTCCACCACGCCGGCGTCAGTGCGGATATCACCCCGCGCCCCTGCTCCGTCTCTGGCAATGTCCGCCATGGTCCTTCCGCGCGGAGCATCTCCCTGAACGTACCCTCGTCGCCGTGCAGCACCTCAAAGTCGTTCCACCGCTTCCAAAACTCAGGGCAAACCTCGGGATCCGTGAAGGCCGCCGCGTAGGCGTACATCGCCCGAGCGCGCGTGACTTCGCCGAGCCCAATCTCGAGGTCGGCGAACCCGACGCACATCGCCCTCGCGCCCTCGCCGAGCAGCCCGCCGCCGACGATCGCCTGGCGGTACACGTCCCTCGCCTTCAGAAGGCCGTAGAGCTCGGTAGACCGCGCGACGTACACCTCGTAGACGCCAAGCTTGTCGCCAGCGGGGACGGTGCTTGTGGCATCCTTGTACACCTTCATTGCGCGGCTCGTGAGGCCGAAATCCTCCTCGAACCTCGCGTATCTGAGGTACACGACCTTCTTCCTCTCCGGCGGCGACTTCAGGACGGCTGCCTGGAACAGGTCCCGCACCCTCTCCGGCCTGCTCTTCCCGTGCCACTGGACGAACCTCGTCAAGTACGCCTCCCATATGGCGTCGGTGTGTGGGGGCTTGAAGGACTTGACGCCCCGCTCGTACACACGGAACGCGTCCTCGAACTGGTTGTGCTGCTCAAGCAGGGTCGCGTGGTCCAGCACCAGCAGTGGCGTGATGACGGCGAGGTCGTGCATCTTGTCGTAGACGGCGCAGCTAGACTCAAGTGACCTGTGTGTTGTCATAAGGTCCAAGTACACGAGCCACAGCTTGAGACACCGGTGCAGTTTCGCCCGAACGTCCTTGCCGCCGGCAGCAGCTGCGCGCGTCGTGGGCTCGATCGATGGTGGCGTGGTCGCTCGCCGAATGAGTCAATGGCCCTCTCGGGATCCTGGTGCCTCAGCTCCATATTGGCCCACTCGCAGTAAACCGCGGCGAGATGCTCCGCCGCCGTGAAGTTTGCCTACGTGGCTCTGTGGAGGACGTCTCGGGCGCAGTCGATGCTGCCACCGTCATTGTAAATCTTGGCCAGCGCCAGCCAGAGCATGTGCGGCGGCTTCCCCGTCGCCTTCGCCGGATCCACAGTCCTAACGGCCTCCACGTAGGTCGCGGCGTGTCTCGCGGGCTCCTTGTGGAAGATCTTGGCCCGCTCGTACCACGCCTGGACGTCGTGCGGGTTCTGCCTCAGCAGCACGCTGTTGAGCAGCTCCGACTGGCGTTCGAGCAGCCGCTCGAGCCTCGCGATCGTCAAGTCTATGTTGTCCCGATCCGTGAGCCAGCAGTCCTGGACGTCGACGGTGTCCGCTTGCCTGAGCTCGAGCTCCGCGGCGGCCATGGCATGCTCGAAGTGCTAGCAGATCCTATAAATCGGGCCATCCATTATAATAATCTCCGGTTTGTGGGATCCATTTCATATCCCCGACAGGAACGGATGCTTCAAATCGGGCCATCCCAGAAAATTTTGTGGGGTCCCGCATACGCTAGCCCAATTCCTCCATATGTGCGGGAATCCACCCAATTTTGTCGGATACCCTTTCGGTTGGCGCGAAGCAACTTCCGCCAACATGTTAAGTGTTTCTACTAGGGATTGTCATGCTCACTAAAAAATTACCATCAACATAATCTGCCATAGGAAAACGTTAGATTTACCATGCCTAGAAATATGAATTTTAGCATTTTGGTATTTTTAGGGCTTATTTGGTGTACAATTTTGTAGGATTTTTATCTATGGGATTTTTCCTACGCTGAGCATCGTTTCAAAGGAACATAGATGCAAGATTTGCTAAGGATTATGTTCATATTCTTTATCATATGGTGTTGTCCATCATGTCTGGCAACCTCCCACCAGGAGAGAGCTTGACCTTCGGCTCCCTCATCTTTGTCACAGATGGGGCAGGCTGGTTTTACATCAAACCACCGTCCTTCCCTGGTCGCACCTGAAGGAAATATGCCCTAGAGGCAATAATAAAGTTATTATTTATTTCCTCATATCATGATAAATGTTTATTATTCATGCTAGAATTGTGTTACCTGGAAACATAATACCTGTGTGAATACATAGACAAACATAGTGTCGCTAGTATGCCTCTACTTAACTAGCTCGTGAATCAAAGATGGTTAAGTTTCCTAACCATAGACATGAGTTGTCATTTGATTAACAAGATCACATCATTAGGAGAATGATGTGATTGACTTGACCCATTCCGTTAGCTTAGCACTTGATCGCTTAGTATGTTGCTATTGCTTTCTTCATGACTTATACATGTTCCTATGACTATGAGATTACGTAACTCCCGCTTACCGGAGGAACACTTCGTGTGCTACCAAACGTCACAACGTAACTGGGTGATTATAAAGGTGCTCTACAAGTGTCTCCAAAGGTACTTGTTGAGTTAACGTATTTCGAGATTAGGATTTGTCACTCCGATTATCGGAGAGGTATCTCTAGGCCCTCTCGGTAATGCACATCACTATAAGCCTTGCAAGCAATATAGCTAATGAGTTAGTTACATGATGATGCATTACGTAACGAGTAAAGAGACTTGCCGGTAACGAGATTGAACTAGGTATTGAGATACCGACGATCGAATCTTGGGCAAGTAACATACCGATGACAAAGGGAACAACGTATGTTGTTATGCGGTTTGACCGATAAAGATCTTCGTAGAATATGTAGGAGCCAATATGAGCATCCAGGTTCCGCTATTGGTTATTGACCGGAGACATGTCTCGGTCATGTCTACATAGTTCTCGAACCCGTAGGGTCTGCACGCTTAAAGTTAGATGATAGTTATATTATGAGTTTATGCATTTTGATGTACCGAAGGTTGTTCGGAGTCCCGGATGTGATCACGGACATGACGAGGAGTCTCGAAATGGTCGTGACATGAAGATCGATATATTCACTACAAAAAAAGACACATCCGTGATATTTTGGGCTGAATGAATTTTTTTCTGTCATACATATGACACTTCTATGATGATAATTGTGACAAAACCCGGTATCATCATAGATGTGGTGGGCTCCTACTTCTATGACAAAAAATCATGACAAAAAATGGGCTTTTCGTCCTGGGTGGGCTGGAGACGCAGCTGCATGACATTCTATGGGCCGTCCATGATGGAAAAAACCGTGGTAGAAGCGAGGGGGGGGGGAATTTCGGGGAGTTGCTGGTTACGGTGGGAGGTCGGGGGCCGAGTGATGCGCGTTTCTCTCGTACACGTGCGAGGCGTTGGCTCTAGCTTAACTCGAGCGAGGCGTTAGGCTCTAACTGAACCCGAGCGATTGCACTGTAGGCTACGCGTTACTGAACCTGAACAATCGATCGATGGCTATTAACTGAACCCAATGGAGCGATTCCTTCGCTACTGCTGCTAACTGAAGACGA
>NC_041387.1:400587927-400623464 GCF_002162155.2 Triticum dicoccoides
GGTGGTTGAACAGGACCCCGTGGTGTGGAGGGACGGATGAACAGTAGACGGTGGAGGGCTGGATGAACAGTAGACGGTGGAGGGGTGGTTGAACAGTAGCCGGTGGAGTAGCGCACGGTGGAGGCTGGATGAACAGGAGCCCGTTTAGGCTGGAGGAGGTCGACGGTAGCCCGTGGAGGCTGGAGGAGGTCGACGGTGGAGATGAACAGTATCCCGTGGAGTCCCTTTTTGCGGTACGCCACACCCCTCCCGACGAATAGGACCCCTGTTTCGACCGTAGCGCTCCAACACAAGTCCATTCGTCCGTTTTGCGGTACGCCACACCCCTCCCGATGAACAGGACCCCCGTGTCGACCGTAGGAGGTCCGTTTCCTCCGTTTTGTGGTACGCCACACCCCTCCCGATCAACAGGACCCCTGTTTCGACCGTAGGAGGTCCATTTCCTCCGTTTTGCGGTACGCCACACACCTCCCGATCAACAGGACCCCGTTCTGAATAGGAGGTCCGTTTCCTCCGTTGTGCTGTACGCCAGGCCTCGTTTCCATCGCCTGTTCCGGCCAAGCTGGTTGGCTCCCACGCGTTCCGTTGCCTCCCGATGAACACGACGCATTCCGTTGCCTCCCCATGAACACGACACATTCCGTTGCCTCCCCATGAACATGACGACGACGCTGTTTCTCCGTTCCGACCCAGCCATGTACGTATGCGCGAGTTGGCGTTTGAGACCCTGCCCGTATGTACGTACGTGGTCGTATTTTCTTTATTGCACCCTCGCCGTTGTACGTACGTGTACATGCTACGTGCGCGCCTCTACTATGACACGTGCGCGCCTCTACTACGACACGTGCGCGCATCTACATCGACCAGTATGTACGTACACGTTCGCGACCAGAATGACAACGCTACGTACGCTTCGACCAGGTGGGTCCTGACTGTCAGACACTTCCTTGCCTGCAAAGATGTAGCTGGTGGGTCCCAGCAGTCAGGGGGGAGAATCGTTTTTTTGCCCGGATGCACTTCCTTGCGTGCGAAGATGTAGCTGGTGGGTCCCAGTAGTCAGGGGGCGAATCGTTTTTTTTGCCTGGACGCACTTCCTTGCGTGCGAAGATGTAGCTGGTGGGTCCCAGCAGTCAGGATGGTGAATCGTTTTTTCGGACGCACTTCCTTGCGTGCGAAGATGTAGCTGGTGGGTCCCAGCAGACAGGGGAAACGTTTTTTTCGCGAAATATGGTGGCCCGTCCGGTGGGTCCCCGCTGTCAGGTGGAGGAATTATTATTTTGCGCGTAATAAGGAGGCACTTCCTTGCCACGGTCGTGGACCCAGCTGTCAGCCTCTCCACGTACAGTCCACGTCCGATGGAAGCCATTCCTTGACCATGTTGACCACGTCGCGCCGAGAGCACCAGGGCGGTGGACGACGGCGAGGCCTAGGAAGGGGACGACGCGGAGCCGGGGAAGACGCGGCAGTGGATGCCCACGCGTAGAGGAGTATGAGGGTTCACTCGTTCGACTGCGATGTGAGGCTGCCGTCGCCGCAGAATAACAGGGGGTGTGGGTGCGTAGAGGGATGGCCTGGCCCGCGGTGGGAGTAGTAGGGGGCGGTGAGGCCTCCGCGGCATCACAGCCGACCACGGGCGGCAGGAGCAGGCGGCACGACCGGCGCTGCTTTGGGCGCCTGGAGCAAGAAGACCAGAGGTTGAAGAAGCACTACGGCCGTTGGATGGACATCTTACGGTCACTGGAGCTAGAATCGTTCATATATTGACTAAAGTTAATAAAGGCCTCCGTCCCAGTCAACTTAGTAGGCCCACAAGTCAGCCTCCCAAAAAGGTTGGCCCCAGCTAGCAGGGGGGTATTCATTTTTTTTGTGCGTAATAAGGAGGCACTTCCGGTGGGTCCGAGCTGACAGCGAGGGGAACATTTTTTTTGCGAAATACGATGGCCCGTCCTGTGGGTCCCAGCAGTCAGGGGGAAATGTTTTTTCCGTGAAATACTGGTGGCCCGTCCGGTGGGTCCCTGCTATCAGGTGGAGGAATAATTATTTTCTGCGTAATATGGAGGCACTTCCTTGCCGCCGCCATGGACCCAGCTGTCAGCCTCTCCACGTACAGTACTCTTCCGATGGAAGTCGGTCATTGACCACATTGACCACGCCGCACCGAGAGCACCACGGTGGTGGACGACGGCGAGGCCGATGAAGGGGACGACGCGGAGCCGGGGAAGACGCGGCAGTGGAAGCCCGCGCAGAGAGGAGTACGAGGGTTCACCAGTTCGCCTGCGGTGTGAGGTTGCTGTCGCCGCAAAATAACAGGGGGTGTGGGTGAGTAGAGGGATGCCCTGACCAGCGGTGGGAGTAGTAGGGGCACTGAGGCCTATGTGGCAGCACAGCCAGCCACGAGAGGCGGGAGCAGGCGGTTCCGCCAGCGCTGCTTTGGCGGCTGGAGCAAGAAGATTAGAGATTGAAGAAACACGACGGCCATTGGATTGAAATCCAACGGTTACGTCTGCTAGAATCGTTTGTTGACGTAGTATATAATAACTAAAAAAATCTTGCATACGCGTCAACTAAACAGGCCCACAAGTCAGACCACTCCCTCTTTTTTTAATAATTTATATATAGGTCATGGCAACTTCTTGTGCAATTTATTGCAGACATTTTTTGGTTGGCCAGGGCCAATTTCGCATATTTCTGTGGGTTCCAAACTATTTTTAATACCGAAATGTCGAGCCAGATTTAAAGTACTTTGAAGATATATTTAAATTAGGTTCATGCCAAGTGAAATAGGAATCTGAAAATGTGAAAACAATCAGAAATTATAAAGTAATTGCCAATTTGTCATCTGTTTTTATATTTACAACCCATTTCATATTACTTTCAAGATTTGCAGGCGTCTTGAAAGAGTTGCAGCCCATCAGGGCGTAGAAAAATAAGTAGGCCTGGATTGGGTATTCTTCAGAAAAATAAACAGGGCTCATTTTCACAAAGAAAAAATAGCTGGGCTGGTCACATGGTGAACATAAAATATAAGCCTGGGCTAGACGGGCCACAGCCCAGTTCAAACGCTGCTCTGTCTCAACAATACCAAACAAAAAAAATACTGCTCGAGTAGCTACGTCCCAGGTGTCAGCCGATGTTGTGCTATTCTCTTGTCTATTGACTATATACGCTCACAATGTTGTGGGTCCCAGATGTCAGGAAAACACTAGGAGGAAGCATTTTATTTTTCCATACGCTGACGTGGTGGGCCCCTACTGTCATCCTCTCCACGTACTTCTGCCGATTCCTGTTGTTTGTTGACCATGTTGACAACGCTAGAGGGTGGCGCTGCGGCGAGTGCACCAAAGCGCGCGGAGGACGTCGGTGTTAACGATATAAGAGACGGTGGGGTGGCGATGCATGCGCTGAGGCGCAGCCAGCCATGCGAGGCGGAAGCAGGCGGCCCCGCCGGCGCTGGTTTGGTTTTGGCGGCTGGAGGAAGACAGGACTGAAGAAACACGACAGACTGTAAAAGCAGCAGGAGTACTTAACAACCTTAACTGAAATCAGCAAGGGCACTTAACAACCAAAGCTGAAAGCAGTATGAGTACTTATACAGGTGCAACCGTACAAAGCACGCCTCGAACAGTGCTACTTTGCCTACAGTTAACCAAGGGTGAGGCTGCCAAGCCCCAGGACAAGTCCCAGGCGCCACCCCGCGCATCCACAACCTTCTGAAAGCGGCTTCATCTCGCAACGTGGTCAATAAACAGGATATTCTCTTTAGAGCCATGGAAAAGCATGAACATAATCTTCTGTCCTATTCTCCAAGATGGACGGGCCTTCATTATTTGAGACCACCCATGAATAAGTATATTTTCACCTCCAAGGGGAATTGAGTAGGTTGACATAAACATCATGTTGTGACCAAGCGCAAGTCTGACCCGACCATGGTCAGGCATCTGTATAGGAACAATAGAACTCGGCAGTTCCTGTTTCAAGAAGATCACAGCTGTAAAACTGTGTATAAGCAATAGTTTATGAACAACATATATAACAAAAAACAGGTCGTACCATAAGTTTCTCGACACAGTTGGACCTGTTCAACGAGTGCAGCAGTGGCACACATATCCCACGTGGCCTTCCACCATTGAAACCCCCCACAAGGACCTCAACACGATCAATAAAGTGTAGGAACTTGTGGATGTCGATCCAGTCAACTTCAGTGCCATTTAGTAATAGCCGAGTTATTACAGAGTAACAAACAAGCAGACTTCTTAACTCTGAAAAAACCTACACGTGCCACCAATTATAAGAAAATATTAGTTAGAAGTAGCATCTTCGCGAGAGATTCGTTGCTACTTCTAAAGTTAAATTGTGATTAGTTAGACAGAATAGGTGGATTAAGAAGTAATCGAGGCAACAAGCAAGAACCAGATACAAAACTAACATGGATGAACTATTGGAACGACGTCGGGGTGGAAGATCGCAGTGAAGATGAGACCAGGTTCTGCTATTTCCATCAACATTCATGCGCCAACTTTCAGTCCGTAACACTTGAGAAAGTTTATCCAAGTTCAGCCATACAAAAAGCAGCGATCTTCTTGGTTCATGAACCCAACTCGGAAGTAATATCCATGGCTTGTCTTCACTGTGACCATTAAACTAGTGTATTCAGTTATGGAAAGGCAGAGCATCTTGAGTACATGTGTTCTGGCAGAGCAAATAATACACTGTAGGAAAAATAATATGAGAACACAACATTTTCAAAAAAAACCACCCTCCCGGATAGAGAAGAGGATTCAAGGAACATAATGTGCACGTTTCAAAATGCTGTGTTAGGATGAGAAGGAACAAGTGTGGCGTCTCGCCGAGGGCGCAGATATCTGTAGGGTACTCGCACTTTGGGCACTGCAACTGAAACACACTAGATTCAGTACGAAGAAAAATGCATCAATCGCGGCGGCTGCCATCCTAGGATTACCTGTGACCAAGGGACTTTGATTTATCGGGGATGGATGAAGAATTTGTACCTGGTTCTCCATGAGAAAACCCTATGCAATCGCCGAGCGGGGGTTTTCTCTGAACAAGCAGACGAGGGAGAAGGGGATTCAGGCCTAGTGAAATATTGTCGCTTCGTCCGTCCAGCTTACTGTTAAAGCTGGAAGGGGGGGTTGTGATTTAACGGCTCATTGGGCATTACTGCGGCGCTACGATCGGGGTGTGTCTACCGTGAAGTTGTGCACTCTAATTTGTGCATATGGCACGTGGACCCCGTTGTCGGTTGCCCCACATATCAGCGAAAGGAAGTAGAAAGACAGGAGTAACTAGTTACACATAAATATATATTTTGACAGAGAGATACTCCCTTTGTAAAGAAATATACAAATCTTTTATATCACAGGCTCACCTTGCCGAGACATATACTCCCTCTGCAACGCACGGGCATTATGGGGGTTTAGCTTTTTTTATGGGGGTTCAGCTGAGAATATAATACTCAGATAGGCTCACGGTTCTGAACTTTGGGCCGCAGGCCGACCCTGCATGTTTGGGGGCCCATGTGTTCTACCTCAGCGCCTTTCATATTGCAAGTGATCGGTACTGCGCTGGTTTTAGATGTTGTCGCAAGGCGAATACACAAAATTGAATAAAGCACGGCAGCTGTTGGAATGAAATCGAATGACAGTTCCTAACTAGCAATCAGAGTTGCAATTCTATCAACGATATACCATGTGATAAATAATACCGTTGTACTACTTATACACATAGGACACTTGTTTCACCATGCCAGGTTATTACATCAAAATCTCTCGGAGGATAGATCAGTTCGGCAGTTGCGTGCTGCTACTGAAGAATTTCAAAGTTGATTTGGACCAGCTCTCCTTGCCGAGAAAGTTCGATTTTGACATCATCCCCTACCACAAGATATGATTTAGATTTGAACCTTGACCATCCTTTAGCATCAATCATCATGCGACCATCCTTTGTACTTACGGTATATTGAGCAGGTTCATTCACACCAAGGCTGTGCATGGTAAGAGAAACTTGGCCGCGGTCGCCCGGATTGTTGAACGACTCCCTCGTTGCTCTAGGAATTCTCTGTTTGTAAACAAGAAGACATACCCAAACAGTTAGATCAACACAGTGAATCATATGAAACAACATGGAAAGAAAAAGAACGAAGCACTTGGGTGGCCAATGCTTACCAAGAAGGTCGACATGTCGGTTTTTGTAAGGACTTTGGTATATGAAGGGTGAACTGCAGCCCAGTCTGTTGCCGGTGCAACTACACGGGCCGGACCAGATGCAAGTGCAAGTGTTGGTGCAGGTGCCGAAGCCGTTGCTGCTGCCGGAGATGGTGCTCCTTATAGAGCTGGTGCCGGTGTCGATGCCCGATCCTCCGGTAGATCAGACTGATCCGCTGACGCGGTCGGTACCCAATCCTCAGCTGGATCAGACTGAATTGATGCCGTTGTCAGTGCTAGAGCAACTGCCGGTGCTTGATCTATGCGAGACAACGGCGATCGTGTCTGGTCTGTTATGATCAGCTTTCTAACTTGACTAGGATCCGTGACCGTGATCCAGTTTTTTTTCTTCATTTCTTTTAAACGCGAGAAGGACTAATTGTGGCGTTTTTGTTAAACCAAACTGCAGTTCATCATAGGGATTCAGCTTGTACTCAGACAACAGACTGATCCAATTTTTTCCAGTAATATAAGTGATGGACAGTGCCTTCGTTACTGACATGGCATAAGAAGTGAAACCTGCAAAAATAGCCATCGTAGAGCAAACCAAATGGTTTATTCTGTGATGAATGTCACATGGCAAAACCTGCATTGTAAAATTGCAGGAAAAGAAAGAAAACATGACATTAAATCAATAAGATTTAGACAGTAAATCAATAAGATTTACTTGATGTGACACGAGTGAATCCTTACCAGGAAATCACTATGTTTAAGTACTAAACAGAAGATTGATCATCCAACTACTTGTGGCATGCAGGGGCCCCACCTACTCCCACAAGCAGGACAGTCCAAAGGTCGTGACAAATTGTATGGGCCGAACATCCATGGGACTGGAAATCCTGGTGGGTGCGATAAACCCTGCAATGCATACAGATATTGGAGTGTAACCATAATTGATAAACCGTCCTCACAAAAAATATGATCTGGATACTTCAAAATGTACAGACTGAATTGAGTGGACAAACATTAACATAGACCGTTCTCAGGACTGACCACACACCAAAAGCGGCAGTACTAATAAACAATACAGGGTTCACAAACACAAATCAAGTACTGAACAATAGTACTTACTACAGACAAGCAAAGTTACACTAACTAAACACTGCAGACTATTTCTTGCCACCGACTTACGGGATGAACCCCGCATAACTGACTAGGCCATGGACTTCGTGTGAGATGTCTACATGCACCATCACCATCTTGTCAACCTTGGAGAACCTAACAGAGTGGTCTTTCCACTCATAAACATGATGATGAAGACAGGCCGCATCAGATTTGTTGGGAAGCTTTACAAGAACCACACCCTTCGTAATCGAAGGCACAACCAGGAAATTGTTGTGGTCAAGTACAGCCTCAAGAACACGCCTGACAACAATGCTACTGGAAAACACTAGTTTAGGACACGTGGCGACAAGGACACAATAGCTGGATAGTTCAGCAGTAGAACTCATCATCAGATCTTCCAGTTCACATGGCATGACTTTGAGAACTTCATCTCCACCGCGGACCTGGTTCTAATTAAACAGAAACCATATTTTATTACTACCTCCGTTCAGAAATATAAGATGATTTTCAATATTGTACTCCATATATGACTACATATACATACAGAAATGAGTAAACAAAGACACTAGAACATGTCTTCAAAGGCATGAGAGCAGAGGGATTACATGCAATATCCATAACACAAGTTACTGAGGCAAATATACCCTCTTAAAAGGTAGCATTGATGTTCATAAAGTACTCCCTCCGTCCCAAAATTCTTGTCTTAGATTTGTCTAGATACGGATGTATCAAGTCACATTTTAGTATTAGATACATCTGTATCTAGACAAATCTAAGACAAGAAATTTGGGACAGAGGGAGTAGTTGAAAGTAATCTATAAGAAATCAGTGTCAACCTCTTGCATGTTTTGGTCAAAAGAGGAATTTAGAACCGTCATTTGGCACACTAAAATCACATGCAAAATCACCCAGAAAGTTGTACTACCAGTACTAGTACTGTGTTAGATGAAAAAACATGATCAAGATCGAGAAAAAGATCGTCAACAAGAGACATTACCTGGACTTGCTTAATGAGGGATCCTGGAGAGGGGGGCTTGGACAAGGCGATGGCTTTGAGCTTGTCTGCGGTAGTCTCGGCGGGGTGCTTGCGCTTATTTGTACCATGAGCCTCGACGGTTTTGGCCAGAGCCATGGACATCACATCGGTCGGTGCTCCGGCGTCCATCCAAGAGAGGAAGCTGAGAGAGAAGAGTGAAAGGAGGAACGAGATGAGGGAGAAGCGAAGCGAGTGGGGATTTTCTTCAAGAGAGGAAGCTGAGAGAGAAGAGTGAAATGATGGTTGCTTCGTCTGTCCAACTTACTGCTGGAAAGGAGGGGGTTTTGTGATTTGACAGCTCATTGGGCATTACTGCGGCGGTTCGATCGGGGTAGTCTACTGTCACTCTACTACGGAGTAATTTAGTGCATGGCTGGTGGACCCAGGTGTTGGCTGTCCCACACGTCAGCAAAAGTGAGTAATTTAGTGCATAGCTGGAGGAGGATCCACACGGTAGAGCGTGTCCACTGTTTTTTATTCTGAAGAAAAAAATGATTACAGCAAGCGTTTCCACTCTTACGACGGAGGAGTGCGAAACACGGCAGCCACTTGAACATACACAGTGCTCCTACTACTAGGCATGTGCAGTGGTTCATACGTCAGTACTACACAATCTTGTTGCTAGTGTAGTAAGATATGATGATAGCAAATGATGTTGTGCGCATGTCAACTACTCCTATATGTAACATAGTACCGCTTTTTCGACTGTCCGGTCGAGAATGAACGGTGAGATCAATGTTAACAGAACTAGGTCCACAGCGCATGGAGAGTACGGTGCTACAGTACTCCATGAAACATGAACCATATGAAGCAAGTGTTAGACATGGTGTATGAAGGGTGCACGGGATGGGAGCAAAAGTTCCCTTCTCGACCCATTTTTGGGTGTTTGGCAGAGTGCATGAAGGGTGCATGAGTCCACACTAGTAGGTTGACAAAAATACACGAAGAGGAAACAACTATATTGAGATGACAATGCAACCAAACACACCCACACGCTTTGTGCTACAGTGACTGATCTGCACCGTCTGAGTTTGATCCAACGGTCATGTTGTGCCGAGACATGGACATGCCCATGCAGAGGGCGCCTAAACACCACCGAAGTCCCTCTGCTTCTCAAGGCGCACGACGTTGGTGATGCAGGGTGCAACCGCCCGCAGAGCCCGTTCCCGGTCGACGGGAGCCATCTCGTCAAAGACGGCGTCCAATGGCACGAATGGATTCCGGTGACGGAGCCCTGAAAGGATTCGCCCGACAACAGGGACAGCAGCCCGCAACCCCTCCTTGTCCAGCTCAGCCCCCACCATCGCACGGAGACGGCTCAGCTCCTCAGAGATATAGGTGAAGAAGGAGACTAGGTCAGGAAGCCGCAGCTCGTTGAAGTTGACCAGGTGGTCGAACGGGTTTAAGTCGACGGCAGGCATCATCGCGCTGGCACGACGGTAGGCATCGCGTAGCCGCAACACGTGTGTGGCAACTTGGTTCACCAAGTGGCTGAGGCGATCCTGGACCTCGTCACGATCGGCCCGCTTGCGCTCCAGCCGGCTCCCCTGATGGTCTATCGTATCTCCCGCTTTCTGCAGCAACGTCGCCGACGCCTCGAGCATCTTTGTGGTGGACGCCTGCCGCTTTTGAAGCTCTGTGAACTCCCGCACATAACGGAGGAGCATGGCACTCCTCTCCTCCTTGAGCTCACGGAGCTCCACGTCCTTGGCCCTAAGCTCCGCATCCTTGGCATGGAGCTCCTGTGTCGGGAGCCTCACCTCGGACTCCGTGATCTGCTGCGCCGCCATGGCACCAGGTAGAAGCAATGGGGAGAGGAAGCAAAGGGGGCGAAACAGCTGAAAGACAATGCAATCTACGGGCAGGCGGAGGGAGCCAGCCGAGGAGCGGGGAATCTTTTGGTTTTCACCACGGTAAAACACCAGTCGACGACTTCTCACATCAGGGAGCAGTGGGTTTTTACTGGCGGAGTCATCATGACTAATTGCTGCCGCGCCTGCTCCCGTCAATCAAAAAATTAAAAATCCTGCCGCGCCTGCGCCCGTCAATCAAAAAATTAAAAATCCTGCCGCACCCAAACACCAGAGCAATGTCGCGGTGGATATTTAAATTTACCTGCCAGCAAGTAGATAAAAAAAGGGGTGAAAAAACAAATGTGGCGTCGGCCTAGCTAATCGGTCAAACTAGCCCAACTAGCTAGCCACCGTGCTTCACTGATGTACTCGGCGGAAAAGGTGGTCTTTCGTGATTTGACGACTCATTTACTTGCTTTGGTGCTACGACCGAGGAGGACCCAGAAAAAACGCGGTAGCGCATCCCACGTCAGGAAGAATATATGCGTGCACCACCCGGGAGGACCCCGAAACCGCGCGGTAGGGTGTGCCACGTCTCGGCACGGAGGAAAAATGTGCGTGTAAAAATGTACTGTATCAGATGTAGTACCTATGGTTCGACCTTGGGACCCAGCCAGTCAGTCGAAAACACCCCACTAGCCACACAGCTTCATCATGCAAACATGGCACGGTTAGCTCCGTCTCGACCAACCACAACGTCTCTTGTTCTAGGCGATTCTTCTATTTTCCAAGCTTTTTTTAGTCGTAATAACACCACGGCAAGCTAGCGCCGCTCTTCGTGTGTGCCCATGCAAAGGTTAGACGATGCGGAGAAGAGAGATTGGGATCGCAGACCTGAGACCCACCAGTAAGTGAGACAATGGTCATGCACGTGTTGACGAGGCACTCCCTCTACTCTACTCAACGCAAGTGTACTATATAAAATCAAGTTATGGGACAAAGCCAACAACCGTTCGTTTTTTCAGGCTATCAACTTACGCTTTGTAGTCCAGGTTGCCAGTTCGAATCTCGTCTTTCAGATTTGTTAGTTTTAGGTCCAAATTTGATTAATGATAAGTGGGACCCCCATGTGTTGTTCCAATATTTCAGTGTAGGATGTTTATTGTGAACAAACACTTTGCGTGGTTAGACAAGTACCGGCACGAGTTACACATATTTTGCAAGTTTACGAACAAAAATGGCAGCGGCATAGAATATCACATCCACCCCGCAGCTTACATACTATGGTGATACGAGTTTTTACACCGTTGGAAGTGAGATCCAATGGCTTGGGAGTAGTCTTTGTAATTATGCGCAATTTCCAAACTCTCCAAAGGTTTTTTTTTTGCAAATAAAACATTCAGGCCTTGTGTTTTCCGCTGCATCTTTGATCCAACGGCTCCCCGGTGCTCATATTAGGTGCTCCCCGTAGCTTAATTACCTGCTACGGTGATATGAGCATCTAGGTCGTATGATCAGTGATCAGATGGCACATGCGTAGTACTTGTACTTTCTGCGCATTTCCCAAACTCTATCAGCCGTATATTGCAAAAACATTCAAACCTCCTACCGTGGGCCGTTAGATCTCAGTGAACTCGTATCATCATAGAATCTACGGTGCGGGAGCACCTCATACTCTCCCGTGCGAGAAAACATAAGGTGCTATCGCAGCTTGGATGCTATGGTGATACGAGCTTGGAGGTTGTTTGATATGAGATCCAATGGCATCTGAGCAGTCTTTGTGCTTGTAAGCAGTGGCCGAACTCTTTTGGGGCTTTTCTGTAAAAAAACATTCGAACCACCGAGGAGGTGTTGGGTCACAAATCCAACGCCTCCGAAGAGCTTGTATCACCAAAGCATCTAAGGTGTGGTAGCACATGATATTCTTACATACAGGAGAATATGATGTCCTCCTTCATCTTAGATGCTACGGTGATACGAGCTTCGAGGTCGTTGGATATGGGATCAAAGGGCATCTAAGTAGTTTTTGTACAAATTGTGTGCAATTCTCAAACTCATCAAGGTTTCCTGCAAAAAAAATTAAGACACATCACGTGAGCTGCTATATCTCAGATCTACAAGCTTCAAGCAACTCGTATCGGCATTTAGAATCTAAGGTATGGGGGCACATGATATTCTCCTGGGGAGGAGGGGTGGGGGGTGCACAACCAATCGGTGGTTGGGAGGGTGGGGACAAATATAATCTAAACAACCCTGAACAGAGCTCCACAATTTTATCTAAGGTCGAGGGGTTGACCCCCGACAATCATAGCTCCGCCTAAACACAACATTTGCATGTACTGTAGTACTAGACTTAATATTCATGTTTCAGTTTCATGTTCATTTTAAATATTGAACTGAGGACCATGGATGTCTTACATTTTACTCCCTTTGTTCCTAAATATTAGTCTTTTTAGAGGCTTCAAATGGACTGGCACATACAGATGTATATAGACATATTTTAGAGTTCACTCATTTTGCTCCGTATGTAGTCACTTGTTGAACTCTCTAAAATATTAATATTTAGAAATAGAAGGAATATTTTTGAATTCGTGTCATACATGCATGGTTTGGAAAAATAGATGCACTATACTTATTGGATTATTGTTGTGTTCGTGTGTGTGTGTGTGTGTGTGTGTGTGTGTGTGTGGTCATATGCTTGATACATACAAAGTTTTCTCACCTCCATATTGTTCATCTTTTAAGTTTGAATTTGCATTGGAAAACTTACTAGGGATACCATGAAATGTGAAATCCACGTTGAGATCACTATATCACAAACTCACTCTAATTCAACAACTCGTCATAAATCAATTACCACATTGAGATTAGTATTTGCAAGGAAAATACGAGTATTGTAATACACATAGATTCGTTCAGCAATTTAAAAGGTTCCTTTCGTATTCTCGAATGGTAGGACCCAGCGGCGTACCAGCCAGACCTTGGCTCGTGTTGATCCTAAAAAAACGGGCTCGTGTCCTTCGGTGGCGTGCGTGGTACGCACATTAGGCAACCCCAACCAGTCGAGCCTCAGCGTTTCAAGTCGAAATATCTGGCGGCCAGAATTCCAGCCCTAGGAAATTCCCCTCATGTCCCCGGTCCATAATGACTACCGATGACCAACGGAGGGATGCTTTAGTAACTAGACAATGTTACCTACTGTACCGAGCACGGTTTAATTCCCTCGGTTGCCGCTCGTCAAGGTCACCCGTCAACTGCATTGCCTAGTACTACTAGTACTACACCAGGACGAGTACAGAATTGAGCCTGTTTGTTCGTGCCCAGTACTTGAGTTAATATATCAGGCAATGCACTGGTATGGAGGGATTATCCTTTTCGGTTTATAGGGCTTATCTCAAAATTTTAGTTTTCCCATTTTATAAGTCTCAATTTGGTTGTTCCCCATCACATGTTCAGATTTCAAGGTGCAATAAATCATTACATGCAAGTATTAAGAGAAAATTGACCAATGCATGTACTTTATGCATGCATGCATTGCAATTAATGCATTCGTAAACACAATTTTTGAGGAAAACAAGCGCATTAATTGAGTGGTTTTGCAAACTACAACAATTGTTCCACCACTCACCATTTACCTTGGTTGGTGAGATTTTTGAATTGAGCCCTATAAACCAGAAAGGAGGTTTAACTAAGCAAAATGTCTGACCAAATACTTTCTTAAGAAATACAACAGGACAGATGTACGGCTTGAAAATTTATTGCATGATGCAGGTTATGATATTGTTTCAAATCCTGGATCTTAAATTTCAGAAAATCCAAAAGTGAGCATAAATTCTTGAAACTGAGCATGGTCAAGTGATATGGCACAAATATTACTTCGTAAGTTTTTTCTTCAATTCGAGACAAGCTGCTTATGACAAGTTGCACAAATGAAGAGCCAAGGTATTTTGGAACAAAGACCTGTCACGTTAAGGCGAACGCTTTCACTATTGAAACCATGGGCGTTTACGTGCCGCCACGAGTCCCCACTTCTCATCGGCAGGTGCCATCCCAGCAAGTGTGTGAGTCGACGGTAGGCGTGCGAGCAGACTGCTACACCGGCTATCAGGGAGGCGTGCGAGCAAACCGCTGTGCAGACTCACCGGGAGGCGAGCCCTTTGACCAGGCTCCGCCGCCCACCGTCGTCCCAACTGCTCCCACTTTTAATGTCGTCGGCGCCGCAGTTTAAAATCAACCTCGCACTACCCGGTATCACTACAATCCTCTCTCTTCCTCTCCGATTCTCCTGTCGTCTACCTCCAACTAGCCTGACCTAAACGTACGCCATGCCGCATCACAATGGTCTGCCGTTAGTGTTCCAGTTTCATGAGGAAGACACCAAGCCGGAGTCTCAAGAACATAAGGCGCTCTGGGACGAGCTTGAACTGGCCTTGCGGGAAGACGCCGCGCCTGTCCCCGCTCCCGTTCTGGCTCCCATCGCCCTGACTACGCCAGCGCCCATCCCCGTGGCATTGATGGGCTGGGAGCCGCACATTGTTGCCGAGCTTGATGCCACGGGGTTCCACAAGGTCCCCGCCAACTTTCACACGCCCGTGCACCTGCCAGCGCATGCATCTGCGCGTGCACTGACGTGCACGCCCGTGCCGGTGCCCGTGCACCTGCCAGTGCATGCGCCTGCGCGTGCACTGACGTGCACGCCCATGCCGGTGCCCGTGCACACGAATGTCTCCGTTGCGCCGTTGGCAGCGCCTGTCCCCGCGCGGGTGCCAGTGCCCCCCCTCAGCGGCATGGATGGCCACCGTCGACCGCTTCCTTGCACCAACGTCAGTCGCCTCCTCCCGCCAGTTGACTCGCTCCAAAGTCCAGAACATTTTGGCCTTCCTTGAAGCTAGGCCAACGTCCAGGAGTACGCTGATACGTCTCCAACGTATCTATGATTTTTGATTGCTCCATGCTACTTTATCTACTGTTTTGGACTATATTGGGCTTTATTTTCCACTTTTATATTATTTTTGGGACTAACCTATTAACCGGAGGCCCAGCCCAGAATAGCTGTTTTTTTGGCCTATTTCAGTGTTTCGAAGAAACGAAATATCAAACGGAGTCCAAATGGAATGAAACCTTCGGGAACGTGATTTTCTCACCGAACGTGATCCAGGAGACTTGGACCCTACTCCAAGAAGTGCCAGAGGCGGTCATGAGGGTGGAGGGTCGTGGGCCCCCTGCTGCTCCACCGACGTATTCCTTCCTCCTATATATACCTACGTATCCCCAAACGACCAGAAGGAGGAGCCAAAAACCTAATTCCACCGCCGCAACCTTCTGTATACAAGAGATCCCATCTTGGGGCTTGTTCCGGAGCTCCGCCGGAGGGGGCATCCACCATGGAGGGCTTCTACATCAACACCATAGCCCCTCTGATGAAGTGTGAGTAGTTTACTTCAGACCTTCGGGTCCATAGCTAGTAGCTAGATGGCTTCTTCTCTCTTTTTGGATCTCAATACAATGTTCTCCCCCCCTCTTGTGGAGATCTATTCGATGTAATCTTCTTTTTGCGGTGTGTTTGTTGAGACCGATGAATTGTGGGTTTATGATCCAGTATTATCTATGGAAAATATTTGAATCTTCTCTGAATTCTTTTATGTATGATTGAGTTATCTTTGCAAGTCTCTTCGAATTAACCTTTTTGGTTTGGCCAACTAGATTGGCAGTTCTTGCAATGGGAGAAGTGCTTAGCTTTGGGTTCAATCTTGCGGTGTCCTTTCCCAGTGACAGCAGGGGCAGCAATGCACGTATTGTATTGTTGCCATCGAGGATAACAAGATGGGTTTTTTATCATATTGCATGAATTTATCCCTCTACATCATGTCATCTTGCTTAAGGCATTACTCTATTTTTAACTTAATAGTCTAGATGCATGCTGGATAGCGGTCGATGAGTGGAGTAATAGTAGTAGATGCAGAATCGTTTCGATCTACTTGTCTCGGACATGATGCCTATATACATGATCATTACCTAGATATGCTCATAACTATGCTCAGTTATGTCAATTGCTCAACAGTAATTTGTTCACCCACCATAGAATATCTATGCTCTTGAGAGAAGCCACTAGTGAAACCTATGGCCCCCGGGTCTATTCTCATCATATCAATCTCTATCGCTTTATTTACTTGCTTTGTTTTTAATTTGCCTTTTACTTTTCACTTTGCATCTATCTATCAAAAATACCAAAAATATTATTTATCATCTCTATCAGATCTCACTCTCGTAAGTGACCGTGAAGGGATTGACAAGCCCTAATCGCGTTGGTTGTGAGTAGCTATCATTTTGTGTAGGTACGAGGGACTTGTGCATGGTCTCCTACTGGATTGATACCTTGGTTCTCAAAAACTGAGGGAAATACTTACACTACTTTGCTGCATCATCCTCTCCTCTTCGGGGAAATCCAACGCAGTGCTTAAGAGGTAGCAAGAAGAATTTCTGGCGCCGTTGCCGGGGAGGCTCACGCAAGCAAGTCAACCATACCAAGTACCCATCGCAATCCCTATCTCTCGCATTTACATTATTTGCCATTTGCCTCTCGTTTTCCTCTCCCCCACTTCACCCTTGCCGTTTTATTCGCCCTCTCTTTCCCAATCTCCTCCTCTCTTTCCCGTTTGCCTTTTCCCGTTGCCTTTCTGTTTGCTTATGTGTTGGATTACTTGTTGCCATGGCGCAAGATAATACAAAATTGTGCGATTTCTCGAATACCAATAATAATGATTTCCTTAGTACTCCAATTGCTCCTCTTAATAATGATGAGTCTTGTGAAATCAGTACCACTTTGTTGAATCTTGTTATGAAAGATCAATTCGCCGGCCTTCCTAGTGAAGATGCCGCTACTCATCTAAACAATTTTGTTGATTTGTGTGATATGCAAAAGAAGAAAGATACGGATAACAATATTGTCAAATTGAAGTTATTTCCGTTTTCACTTAGAGATCATGCTAAAGTTTGGTTTTCATCTTTGCCTAAAAATAGTATTGATTCTTGGAACAAGTGCAAAGATGCTTTTATCTCTAAGTATTTTCCTCCTGCTAAGATTATCACTCTTAGGAACGATATCATGAATTTTAAACAACTTGATCATGAGCATGTTTCCCAATCTTGGGAAAGAATGAAATTAATGATTCGCAATTGCCCTACTCATGGTTTGAATTTATGGATGATCATACAAAATTTTTATGCCGGATTGAATTTTGCTTCTAGAAATCTTTTAGATTCGGCCGCTGGAGGCACGTTTATGTAAATTACGTTAGGAGATGCTACAAAATTGCTTGATAACATTATGGCTAATTATTCTCAATGGCACACCGAAAGATCTTCTAGTAAAAAAGTGCATGCTATAGAAGAAATTAATGTTTTGAGTGAAAAGATGGATGAACTTATGAAGATGTTTGCTCCAAAAATACTCCTCTTGATCCCAATGATATGCCTTTGTCTACCTTGCTTGAGAATAATAATGAATCTATGGATGTGAATTTTGTTGGTAGGAATAGTTTTGGAAACAACACGTATAGAGGGAATTTTAATCCTAGGCCTTATCCTACTAATCCTTCTAATAATTATGGAAATTCCTACAACAATTCTTATGGAAATTTTAATAAGATGCCCTCTGAATTTGAGAGTAGTGTTAAAGAGTTTATGAATTCACAAAATAATTTCAATGCTTTACTTGAAGAGAAATTGCTTAAAGTTGATGATTTGGCTAGGAACGTTGATAGAATTTCTCTTGAGATTGATTCTTTAAAGCTTAGGTCTATTCCTCCTAAGCATGATATCAATGAGTCTCTCAAAGCCATGAGAATTTCCATTGATGAGTGCAAAGAAAGAACCGCTAGGATGCGTTCTTCCAAAGATGCCTTTATTAAAGCGTGTTCTTCCAATTCCTATGAAAATCAAGATGAAGATCTAAAAGTTATTGATGTGTCCCCCATTAAATCTTTGTTTTGCAATATGAATCTTGATGAAACTGAATATGATCTTCCTTTACCTAGAAGGCGTTCTAAGAATTCGGAGTTTCTAGATCTTGATGATGAAATTGATGAAAGTGGGATTGAAATAAATAAAAACCGAGATGTTGCTAAACCCACTATTTTGGATATCAAGGAATTTAATTATGAAAATTGCTCTTTGATTGGTTGTATTTCCTTGTAGCAATCCGTGCTAGATTCTCCTCATGCTTATAGTCAAAATAAGGCCTTTACAGAACACATTGTTGATGCCTTGATGCAATCTTATGAAGAAAAACTTGAGTTGAAAGTTTCTATCCCTAGAAAACTCTATGATGAGTGGGAACCTACTATTAAAATTAAAATTAAAGATTATGAGTTTCATGCTTTGTGTGATTTGGGTGCTAGTGTCTCTACTATCCCCAAAGCTTTGTGTGATTTGCTAGATTTCCGTGACTTTGATGATTGCTCTCTAAACTTGCATCTTGCAGATTCCATTATTAAAAAGCCTATGGGAAGAATTAATGATGTTCTTATTGTTGCAAATAGGAATTATGTGCCCGTAGATATTATCATTCTTGATATAGATTGCAATCCTTCATGTCCTATTATTCTTGGTAGACCTTTCCTTAGAACGATTGGTGCAATTATTGATATGAAGGAAGGGAATATTAGATTCCAATTTCCCTTAAAAAGGGCATGGAACACTTCCCTATAAAGAAAATAAAATTTCCATATGAATCTATCATGAGAGCCACTTATGGATTGCCTATCAAAGATGGCAATACCTAGATCTATCCTTGCTTTTATGCATAGCTAGGGGCGTTAAACGATAGCGCTTGTTGGGAGGCAACCAAATTTTATTTTGTGTTTTTTGTTTTTGATCCTGTTTAGGAATAAATAATCCATCTAGCCTCTGTTTGGATGTGGTTTTGTCTTTTAATTAGTGTTTGTGCCAAGTAGAACCTATAGGATAACCTACGATGATAGTTGATTTGATTCGGCTGAAAAACAGAAACTTTGCGCGCACGAATATAGTTTTGTTAAATAACAGGAACGTGATTTTGCGTTGATTTTTTTTGATGATGTTCAATAAACAATTTGTCCAGGACTTCCTATTTTTCTAGAAGTTTTAGAGTTCCAGAAGTTTGCGTTAGTTACAGATTGCTACGGACTGTTCTGTTTTTGACAGATTCTGTTTTACGTGTGTTGTTTGCTTATTTTGATGAATCTATGGCTAGTAAAATAGTTTATAATCCATAGAGAAGTTGGAATACAGTAGGTTTAACACCAATATAAATAAAGAATGAGTTCATTACAGTACCCTGAAGTAGTCTTTTGTTTTCTTTCTCTAACGGAGCTCACGAGATTTCTGTTGAGTTTTGTGTTGTGAAGTTTTCAAGTTTTGGGTGGATTCTTTTGATGGATTATGGAACAAGGAGTGGCAAGAGCCTAAGCTTGGGGATGCCCATGGAACCCCCAAGATAATCCAAGGAAACCAAAAAGTCAAAGCTTGGGGATGCCCCGGAAGGCATCCCCTCTTTCGTCCACTTCCATCGGTAATTTACTTGGAGCTATATTTTTATTCACCACATGATATGTGTTTTGCTTGGAGCGTCTTGTATTATTTGTGTCTTTGCTTGTTAGTCTACCACAAGCATCCTTGCTGTACACACCTTTTGAAAGAGCCATACATGAATTGGAATTTGTTAGAATACTCTGTGTGCTTCACTTATATCTTTTGAGCTTGATAGTTTTTGCTCATGGTACTTCACTTATATCTTTTGAGCGTGATAATTTTTGCTCTAGTGCTTCACTTATATCTTTTAGAGCACGGTGGTGGATTTGTTTTAAAGAAACTATTGATCTCTCATGCTTCACTTAGATTATTTTGAGAGTCGTTAATAGCATGGTAATTTGCTTAATGATTAATATACTTGGTATTCAAGACATGTGAAACTTTCTTTTGAGTGAATTGAATACTAAGATAAGTTTGATGCTTGATAATTGTTTTGAGATATGGAGGTGATAATATCAAAGTCGTGCTAGTTGGGTGATTATGAATTTGAGAAATGCTTGTATTGAAGTTTGCAAGTCCCGCAGCATGCACGTATGGTTAAAGTTGTGTAACAAATTTGAAACATGAAGTGTACCTGGCTTGTGCATCCATATGAGTGGCGGTCGGGGACGAGCGATGGTCTTTTCCTACCAATCTATCCCCCTAGGAGCATGCGCGTAGTACTTGATTTTTGATGACTTCTAAAGTTTTGCAATAAGTATATGAGTTCTTTTGACTAATGTTGAGTCCATGGATTATACGCACTCTCATCTTTCCGCCTTTGTTAGCCTCTTCGGTACCATGCATTGCCCTTTATCACCTTGAGAGTTGGTGCAAACTTCGCCGGTGCATCCAAACCCCGTGATACAATATGCTCTATCACACATAAACCTCCTTATATCTTCCTCAAAACAGTCACCATACCTACCTATTATGGCATTTCCATAGCCATTCCGAGATATATTGCCATGCAACTTCCACCATCATCATCATGACATACATTACTTTTGTCATATTGCCATTGCATGATCATGTAGTTGACATCGTATTTGTGGCAAGGCCGCCATGCATTATTTTTCATACATGTCACTCTTGATTCATTGCACCATCCCGGTACACCGCCGGAGGCATTCATATAGAGTCATATCTTGTTCTAAGTTTCGAGTTGTAATCCTTATGTTGTAATCAATAGAAGTGTGATGATCATCATTATTAGAGCATTGCCCAAAAAGAAAAAAAGAAGAAAGGCCAAAAGAAAAAAGGAAAGGTCCAAAAAAAGAAAAGAGAAAAGGGCAATGCTACTATCTCTTTTTCCACACTTGTGCTTCAAAGTAGCACTTTGTCCTTCATGTAGTGAGTCTCATATATTGTGCTTCAAAGTAGCACCTTGTTCTTCATGTAGTGAGTCTCATAAGTTGTCTTTTCATACTAGTGGGAATCTTTCATTATAGAACCTGGCTTGTATATTCCTATGATGGGCTTCCTCAAATGCCCTAGGTCTTCATGAGCAAGCGAGTTGGATGCACACCCACTAGTTTTCTTTTGTTGAGCATTCATAGCTCTAGTGCATCCGTTGCATGGCAATCCCTACTCCTCATATTGACATCAATTGATGGGCATCTCCATAGCTTGTTGATTAGCCTCGTCAAAGTGAGACTTTCTCCTTTTTTGTCTTCTCCACAGAATCCCCATCATCATATTCTATTCCACCCATAGTGCTATATCCATGGCTCACGCTCATGTATTGCGTGAAGGTTGAAAAAGTTTGAGATTATTTAAGTATGAAACAATTGCTTGGCTTGTCATCAGGGGTATAGAAGGTGGGAACATCTTTGTGTGACGAAAATGAAGCATAGCCTAACTATATGATTTTGTAGGGATGACCTTTCTTTTGCCATGTTATTTTGAGAAGACATGATTGCTTTGATTAGTATGCTTGAAGTATTATTATTTTTGTGTCAATATGAACTTTCATCTTGAATCTTTTGGATCTGAATATTCATATCACAATTAAGAAGATTTACATTGAAATTATGCCAAAGTATCACTCCGCATCAAAAATTCTTTTTTTTATCATTTACCTACTCGAGGACGAGCAGGAATTAAGCTTGGGGATGCCTGATACGTCTCCAACGTATCTATAATTTTTTATTGCTCCATGCTACTTTATCTACTGTTTTGGACTATATTGGGCTTTATTTTCCACTTTTATATTATTTTTGGGACTAACCTATTAACCGGGGGCCCAGCCCAGAATTGTTGTTTTTTGCCTATTTCAGTGTTTCGAAGAAACGGAATATCAAACGGAGTCCAAACGGAATGAAACCTTCGGGAACGTGATTTTCTCACCGAACGTGATCCAGGAGACTTGGACCCTACTCCAAGAAGTGCCAGAGGCAGTCACGAGGGTGGAGGGCGCGCCCCCTACCTCGTGGGCCCCCGGCTGCTCCACCGACGTACTCCTTCCTCCTATATAGACCTACGTATCCCCAAACGATCAGAAGGAGGAGCCAAAAACCTAATTCCACCGCCGCAACCTTCTGTATCCATGATATCCCATCTTGGGGCCTGTTCCGGAGCTCCGCCGGAGGGGGCATCCACCACGGAGGGCTTCTACATCAACACCATAGCCCCTCCGATGAAGTGTCAGTAGTTTACTTCAGACCTTCGGGTCCATAGCTAGTAGCTAGATGGCTTCTTCTCTCCTTTTGGATCTCAATACAATGTTCTCCCCCTCTCTTGTGGAGATCTATTCGATGTAGTCTTCTTTTTGCGGTGTGTTTGTTGAGACCGATGAATTGTGGGTTTATGATCCAGTATTATTTATGGAAAATATTTGAATCTTCTCTGAATTATTTTATGTATGATTGAGTTATCTTTGCAAGTCTCTTCGAATTATCCTTTTTGGTTTGGCCAACTAGATTGGTAGTTCTTGTAATGGGAGAATTGCTTAGCTTTGGGTTCAATCTTGCGGTGTCCTTTCCCAGTGACAGCAGGGGCAGCAAGGCACGTATTGTATTGTTGCCATCGAGGATAACAAGATGGGGGTTTTATCATATTGCATGAATTTATCCCTCTACATCATGTCATCTTACTTAAGGCATTACTCTATTTTTAACTTAATACTCTAGATGCATGCTGGATAGCGGTCGATGAGTGGAGTAATAGTAGTAGATGCAGAATCGTTTCGATCTACTTGTCTCGGACGTGATGCCTATATACATGATCATTACCTAGATATGCTCATAACTATGCTCAATTCTGTCAATTACTCAACAGTAATTTGTTCACCCACCGTAGAATATCTATGCTCTTGAGAGAAGCCACTAGTGAAACCTATGGCCCCCGGGTCTAATCTCATCATATCAATCTCTATCACTTTATTTACTTGATTTTTTTACTTTGCCTTTTACTTTTTGTTGGGGAACGTAGCGGAAATTCAAAATTTTCCTACGAGTCACCAAGATCTATCTATGGAGAGACCAGCAGCGAGGGGAAGGAGAGTGCATCTACAGACCCTTGTAGATCGCTAAGCGGAAGCGTTCAAGAGAATGGGGTTGAAGGAGTCATACTCATCGTGATCCAAATCACCGGAGATCCTAGTGCCGAACGGACGGCACCTCCGCGTTCAACACGCGTACAGCCCGGTGACGTCTCCCATGCCTTGATCCAGCAAGGAGAGAGGGAGAGGTTGAGGAAGACTCCATCCAGCAGCAGCACAACGGCGTGGTGGTGATGGAGGAGCGTGGAAATCCAGCAGAGCTTCGCCAAGCACCGCGGGAGAGGAGGAGAAAGAGAGGTAGGGCTGCGCCAACAGGAGAAGAACTTCGTCTGTTGGGATGCCCCTTTACCTCCATTATATATAGGGGGAGAGGGGGTTGCGCCCCCACCTAGGTTTCCACCCCTAGGGGCGGCGGCCAGCCCTAGATCCCATCTAGGGGGCGGCCAAGGGGGGAGGGGAAACTTGCCCCCCAAGTAAGGTGGAGGCGCCCCCTCCCCAAACCCTAGGCGCCTTGGGCCCTTGTGGGGTGGCGCACCAGCCCACCTGGGGCTGGTCCCCTCCCACACTTGGCCCATGCAGCCCTCCGGTGATGGTGGCCCCACTTGATGGACCCCCGGGACCCTCCCGGTGGTCCCGGTACGTTACCGAAAAAACCCGAAACTTTTCCGGTGACCAAAACAGGACTTCCCATATATAAATCTTTACCTCCGGGCCATTCCGGAACTCCTCGTGACGTCTGGGATCTCATCCGGGACTCCGAACAACATTCGGTAACCACATACAAACTTCCTTTATAACCCTAGCGTCATCGAACCTTAAGTGTGTAGACCCTACGGGTTCGGGAACCATGCAGACATGACCGAGATGTTCTCCGGTCAATAACCAACAGCGGGATCTGGATACCCATGTTGGCTCCCACATGTTCCACGATGATCTCATCGGATGAACCACGATGTCAAGGACTCAATCGATCCCGTACACAATTCCCTTTGTCTAACGGTATTGTACTTGCCTGAGATTCGATCGTCGGTATACCGATACCTTGTACAATCTCGTTACCGGCAAGTCTCTTTACTCGTTCCATAACACATCATCCCGCGATCAACTCTTTGATCACATTGTGCACATTATGATGATGTCCTACCGAGTGGGCCCAGAGATACCTCTCCGTCACACTCAGTGACAAATCCCAGTCTCGATTTGTGCCAACCCAACAGACACTTTCGGAGATACCTGTAGTGCACCTTTATAGCCACCCAGTTACGTTGTGATGTTTGGTACACCCAAAGCATTCCTACGGTATCCGGGAGTTGCACAATCTCATGGTGTAAGGAAATTATACTTGACATTATAAAAGCTTTAGCATATGAACTACACGATCTTTGTGCTAGGCTTAGGATTGGGTCTTGTCCATCACATCATTCTCCTAATGATGTGATCCCGTTATCAACGACATCCAATGTCCATGGTCAGGAAACCGTAACCATCTATTGATGAACGAGCTAGTCAATTAGAGGCTTACTAGGGACATGGTGTTGTCTATGTATCCACACATGTATCTGAGTTTCCTATCAATACAATTATAGCATGGATAATAAATGATTATCATGAACAAGGAAATATAATAATAATAACTAATTTATTATTGCCTCTAGGGCATATTTCCAACAGTCTCCCACTTGCACTAGAGTCAATAATCTAGTTCACATCGCCATGTGATTAACACTGACAGGTCACATTGTCATGTGACCAACATCCAAAGAGTTTACTAGTTTCACTAAACTTGTTCACATCACCATGTGATTAAGACTCAATGAGTTCTGGGGTTTGATCATGTTTTGCTTGTGAGAGAGGTTTTAGTCAACGGGTCTGCAATATCCAGATCCGTATGTACTTCGCAATTCTCTATGTCATATTGTAAATGCTGCTTCCATGCTCCACTTGGAGCTATTCCAAATGGTTGCTCCACTATATGTATCCGGTTTGCTACTCAGAGTCATTCGGATAGGTGTTAAAGCTTGCATCGACGTAACCCTTTACGCCGAACTCTTTATCACCAACATAATCGAGAAACATGTCCTTATTTACTCCAAGGACAATTTTGACCGATGTCCAATGATCCATTCCTGGATCATTCTTGTACCCCTTGACTGACTCATGGCAAGGCACACTTCCGGTGCGGTACACAACATAGCATACTATAGAGCCTACGTCTGAAGCATAGGGGACGACCTTCGTCCTTCTCTCTTCTGCCGTGGTCGAGCTTTAAGTCTTAACTTCGTACCTTACAACTTAGGCAAGAACTTCTTCTTTGACTGATCCATCTTGAACACCTTCAAGATCATGTCAAGGTACGTGCTCATTTGAAAGTACCATTAAGCGTTTTTGATCCATCCTCATAGATCTTGATGCTCAATGTTCAATTAGCTTAATCCAGGTTTTCCCTTGAAAAACACTTTTCAAATAACCCTATATGCTTTCTAGAAATTCTACATCATTTCTGATCAACAATATGTTTACAACATATACTTATCAGAAATTCTATAGCGCTCCCACTCACTTCTTTGGAAATACAAGTTTCTCATAAACTTTGTATAAACCCAAAATCTTTGATCATCTTATCAAAGTGTATATTCCAACTCCGAGATGCTTACTCCAGTCCATGGAAGGATCGCTGGAGCTAGCATACCTTTTAGCATCCTTAGGATCGACAAAACCTTTCTGATTGTATCACATACAACCTTTCCTTACGAAAACTGGTAAGGAAACTCGTTTTGACATCCATCTGCCAGATTCCATAAATGCAGCTATTGCTAACATGATTCCGACGGACTTAAGCTTCGCTACGGATGAGAAAATCTCATCGTAGTCAACTCCTTGAACTTGTCAAAAAACATCTTAACGACAAGTTGAGCTTTCTTAATGGTGATACTTACCATCATTGTCTGTCTTTCTTTAAAACCCATCTGTACCCAACAGCCTTACGACCATCAAGTAGTTTTTCCAAAGTCTATACTTTGTTTTCATACATGGATCCTCTCTCGGATTTTATGGCCTCAAGCCATTTGTCGGAATCCGGGCCCACCATCGCTTCTCCATAGCTCGTAGGTTCATTGTTGTCTAGCAACATGACCTTCAAGACAGGATCACCATACCACTTCGAAGCAGTACGCGTCCTTGTCATCCTACGAGGTTCGGTAGTGACTTGATCCGAAGCTTCATGATCACTATCATAAGCTTCCACTTCAATTGGTGTAGGTTCCACAGGAACAACTTCCTGTGCCCTGCTACACACTGGTTTAAGTGATGGTTCAATAACCTCATCAAGTCTCCACCATCCTCCCACTCAATTCTTTCGAGAGAAACTTTTCCTCGAGAAAGGACCCGTTTCTAGAAACAATCTTTTGCTTCCGGATCTGAATTAGGAGGTATACCCAACCATTTTGGGTATCCTATGAAGATGCATTTATCCGTTTTGGGTTCGAGCTTATCACGATGAAATTTTTTCATATAAGCATCGCCGCCCCAAACTTTCAAGAAACGACAGCTTAGGTTTCTCTAAACCATAGTTCTCACGGTGTCATCTCAATGGAATTACGTGGTGCCCTATTAAAGTGAGTGTGGTTGTCTCTAATGCCTGACCCATGAACGATAGTGGTAATTCGATAAGAGACATCATGGTACGCACCATATCCAATAGGGTGCAACTATGATGTTCGGACACACCATCACACTATGGTGTTCCAGGCGGTATTAATTGTGAAATAATTTCCACAATGTCTTAATTGCGTGCCAAAGCTCGTAACTCAGATACTCATCTCTATGATCATATCATAGACATTTTATCCTCTTGTCACAATGATCTTCAACTTCACTCTAAAATTACTTGAACCATTCAATAATTCAGACTTGTGTTTCATCAAGTAAATATACTCAACATCTATTCGAATCATCTGTGAAGTAAGAACATAACGATATTCACTGCAGGCCTCAGCACTCATTGGACTGCACACATCAAAATGTGTTACTTCCAACAAGTTGCTATCTTGTTCCATCTTACTGAAAACGAGGCTTTTCAGTCATCTTGCCCATGTGGTATGATTTGCATATCTCAAGTGATTCAAAATCAAGTGAGTCCAAACGATCCATCTGCATGGAGTTTCTTCATGCGTATACACCAATAGACATGGTTCGCATGTCTCAAACTTTTCAAAAACGAGTGAGTCCAAAGATCCATCAACATGGAGCTTTTTCATGCGTTTTATACCAATATGACTTACATGGCAGTGCCACAAGTAAGTGGTACTATCATTACTATCTTATATCTTTTGGCATGAACATGTGTATTACTACAATCGAGATTCAATAAACCATTCATTTTAGGTGCAAGACCATTGAAGGTATTATTCAAATAAATAGAGTAACCATTCTTCTCCTTAAATGAATAACCGTATTGCGATAGACATAATCCAATCATGTCTATGCTCAACGCAAACACCAAATGACAATTATTTAGGTTTAATACTAATCTTGATGGTAGAGGGAGCGTGCGATGTTTGATCACATTAAACTTGGAAACACTTCCAACACATATCGTCAGCTCACCTTTAGCTAGTCTCCGTTTATTCCGTAGCTCTTTTATTTCGAGTTACTAACACTTAGCAACCGAACCGGTATCTTAATACCCTGGTGCTACTAGGAGTACTAGTAAAGTACACATTAACATAATGTATATCCAATATACTTCTATCGACCTTGCCAGCCTTCTCATCTACCAAGTATCTAGGGTAATTCTGCTCCAGTGGTTGTTCCCCTTATTACAGAAGCACTTAGTCTCGGGTTTGGGTTCAACCTTGGGTTTCTTCACTAGAGCAGCAGCTGATTTGCCATTTCATGAAGTATCCCTTCTTGCCCTTGCCCTTCTTGAAACTAGTGGTTTCACCAACCATCAACAATTGATGCTCCTTCTTGATTTCTACTTTCGCGGTGTCAAACATCGCGAATACCTCAAGGATCATCATATCTATCCCTAATATGTTATAGTTCATCACGAACCTCTAGCAGCTTGGTGGCAATGACTTTGGAGAAACATCACTATCTCATCTGGAAGATCAACTCCCACTCGATTCAAGTGATTGTTGCACTCAGACAATCTAAGCACAAGCTCAACGATTGAGCTTTTCTCCCTTAGTTTGCAGGCTAAGAAAATCGTCGGAGGTCTTATACCTCTTGACGTGGGCACGAGCCTGAAATCCCAATTTCAGCCCTTGAAACATCTCATATGTTTCGCGATGTTTCGAAAATGTCTTTGGTGCCTCAACTCTAAACCGTTTAACTGAACTATCACGTAGTTATCAAAACGTGTATGTTCGATGTTCGCAACATCCACAGACAACGTTTGGGGTTCAGCACACTGAGCGGTGCATTAAGGACATAAGCTTTCTACTGTCCGCATAATCGCTACTGTCAACTTTCAACTATATTTTCTCTAGGAACATATCTAAAACAGTAGAACTAAATTGTGAGCTATGACATAATTTGCAAAGGGTTTTTGACTATGTTCAGGATAATTAAGTTCGTCTTATGAACTCCCACTCAGATAGACATCCCTCTAGTCATCTAAGTGATTACATGATCCGAGTCAACTAGGCCGTGTCCGATCATCACGTGAGACGGACTAGTCATCATCGGTGAACATCTTCATGTTGATCGTATCCACCATACGACTCATGCTCGACCTTTCGGTCTCTTGTGTTCCGAGGCCATGTCTGTACATGCTAGGCTCGTCAAGTCAACCTAAGTGTTTCGCGTGTGTAAATCTAGCTTACACCTGTTGTATGTGAATGTTAGAATCTATCACACCCGATCGTCACGTGGTGCTTCGAAACGACGAACTTTCGCAACGGTGCACAGTTAGGGGGAACACTTTCTTGAAATTTTAATGATGGATCATCTTATTTACTACCGTCGTTCTAAGCAAATAAGATGCATAAACATGATAAACATCACATGCAATCAAATAGTGACATGATACGGCCAATATCATTTTGCTCCTTTTGATCTCCATCTTCGGGGCTCCATAATCATCATCGTCATCGGCATGACACCATGATCTCCATCATCATGATCTCCATCATCGTGTCTTCATGAAGTTGTCTCGCCAACTATTACTTCTACTACTATGGCTACCGATTAGCAATAAAGTAAAGTAATTACATGGCGGTGTTTAATGACACGCAGGTCATACAATAAATTAAGACAACTCTTATGGCTCTTGCCGGTTGTCATACTCATCGACATGCAAGTCGTGATTCCTATTACAAGAACATGATCAATCTCATACATCACATATCATTCATCACATTCTTCTTGGCCATATCACATCACATAGCATACCCTGCAAAAGCAAGTTAGACGTCCTCTAACTGTTGTTTGCATGTTTCACATGGCTGCTATGGGTAAGCAAGAACGTTTCTTACCTACGCAAAACCACAACGTGATATGCCAGTTGCTATTTACCCTTCATAAGGACCCTTTTCATCGAATCCGTTCCGACTAAAGTGGGAGAGACTGGCACACGCTAGCCACCTTATGCACCAAGTGCACGTCAGTCGGTGGAACCTGTCTCACGTAAGTGTACGTGTAAGGTCGGTCCGGGCCGCTTCATCCCACAATACCGTCGAAACAAGATTGGACTAGTAACGGTAAGCATATTGAAAAAAATCAACGCCCACAACCACTTTGTGTTCTACTCGTGCAAAGAATCTACGCAATAGACCTAGCTCATGATGCCACTGTTGGGGAACGTAGCAGAAATTCAAAATTTTCCTACGAGTCACCAAGATCTATCTATGGAGAGACCAGCAACGAGGGGAAGGAGAGTGCATCTACATACCCTTGTAGATTGCTAAGCGGAAGCGTTCAAGAGAACGGGGTTGAAGGAGTCGTACTCGTCGTGATCCAAATCACCGGAGATCCTAGTGCCGAACGGACGGCACCTCCGCGTTCAACACACGTACAGCCCGGTGACGTCTCCCATGCCTTGATCCAGCAAGGATAGAGGGAGAGGTTGAGGAAGACTCCATCTAGCAGCAGCACAACGGCGTGGTGGTGATGGAGGAGTGTGGCAATCCAGCAGAGCTTCGCCAAGCACCGCGGGAGAGGAGGAGAAAGAGAGGTAGGGCTGCGCCAACAGGAGAAGAACTTCGTCTGTTGGGCTGCCCCTTTGCCTCCACTATATATAGGGGGAGAGGGGGCTGCGCCCCCACCTAGGTTTCCACCCCTAGGGGCGGTGGCCAGCCCTAGATCCCATCTAGGGGGGCGGCCAAGGGGGGGGAGAGGGGAAACTTGCCCCCCAAGTAAGGTGGAGGCGCCCCCTCCCCAAACCCTAGGCGCCTTGGGCCCTTGTGGGGGGCGCACCAGCCCACCTGGGGCTGGTCCCCTACCACACTTGGCCCATGCAGCCCTCCGGGGTTGGTGGCCCCACTTGGTGGACCCCCGGGACCCTCCCGGTGGTCCCAGTATGTTACCGAAAAAACCTGAAACTTTTTCGGTGACCAAAACAGGACTTCCCATATATAAATCTTTACCTCCAGACCATTCCAGAACTCCTCGTGACGTTCGGGATCTCATCCGGGACTCCGAACAACATTCGGTAACCACATACAAACTTCCTTTATAACCCTAGCATCATCGAACCTTAAGTGTGTAGACCCTACGGGTTCGGGAACCATGCAGACATGACCGAGACATTCTCCGGTCAATAACCAATAGCGGGATCTAGATACCCATGTTGGGTCCCACATGTTCCACGATGATCTCATCAGATGAACCACAATGTCAAGGACTCAATCGATCCCGTACACAATTCCCTTTGTCTAACGGTATTGTACTTGCCCGAGATTCGATCGTTGGTATACTGATACCTTGTTCAATCTCGTTACCGGCAAGTCTCTTTACTCATTCCGTAACACATCATCCCGCGATCAACTCTTTGATCACATTGTGCACATTATGATGATGTCCTACCGAGTGGGCCCAGAGATACCTCTCCTCACATGGAGTGACAAATCCCAGCCTCGATTTGTGCCAATCCAACAGACACTTTCGGAGATACCTGTAGTGCACCTTTATAGCCACCCAGTTACGTTGTGACGTTTGGTACACCCAAAGCATTCCTATGGTATCCGGGAGTTGCACAATCTCATGGTCTAAGGAAATGATACTTGACATTAGAAAAGCTTTAGCATATGAACTACACGATCTTTGTGCTAGGCTTAGGATTGGGTCTTGTCCATCACATCATTCTCCTAATGATGTGTTCCCGTTATCAACGACATCCAATGTCCATGGTCAGGAAACTGTAACCATCTATTGATCAACAAGCTAGTCAATTAGAGGCTTGCTAGGGACATGGTGTTGTCTATGTATCCACACATGTATCTGAGTTTCCTATCAATACAATTATAGCATGGATAATAAACGGTTATCATGAACAAGGAAATATAATAATAATAACTAATTTATTATTGCCTCTAGGGCATATTTCCAACACTTTTCACGTTGCATCTATCTATCAAAAATACCAAAAATATTATTTATGATCTCTATCAGATCTCACTCTCGTAAGTGACCATGAAGGGATTGACAAGCCCTAATCGTGTTGGTTGCGAGTAGCTATCGTTTTGTGTAGGTATGAGGGACTTGTGCATGGTCTCCTACTGGATTGATACCTTGGTTCTCAAAAACTGAGGGAAATACTTATGCTACTTTGCTGCTCATCCTCTCCTATTCGGGGAAATCCAACGCAGTGCTCAAGAGGTAGCAAGAAACGCCAAGAACAGTGCAAGACGCCGCCATCGCCGTCGGTCAGTGTCCTGGCGACACATAGAGCATGACAGAGGAGCCGCTTCCCACCGTGAGATGCCCCCGCCGCCGCCGCGTAATCTAAATTTGCCATGAAAAACATTTGGATTACAATGCTTAAAATCCGAATGTTTATCATTTCCGTTTATTTTATATCGATCATCGTATAATTTAAAGTCGGAGTCAGACTGAATGAAATGTATGGTTTGATCGATTGAATGTTCTGCTAGAGCCGTATCAAATTAAATATAAAACGTCATCAAGCCACATGTATTCCTTGTCATCCAACGACCTAGACTGCTTCAATGTCGAGCGCTCAACACGTTTAGCGTGCAATTAATTTCATGCCAAAAATAGTGCTAATATCCGCATGTTAATCACATGACAACACGCAAATAGTATCCTAGTATTTAATATCCGCATGCACTTAATATACTTCCAAATTAACGTGCATTGCACGTACACACTGACTAGTGCTGCTAATACGTGAAACTGGTCCCATGACTTGTGAACGCGTCCAGATATGGTCAACGGCAACATCGCCCGCGAGTTCTTCCTGTTTGCTCGTGCGTCTAAACGCAGAAGGGGAGGAGAGAGAGAGCACACATGGAACCCACCAGTAAGTGAAGGCGAATAGTACTAAAAATAATATTACATGTTATCCATTAATTAGGTTGTGGTAATATAAAAACATTATGTGAACAAAGGGGGTACAACAAACATTGCTATTCTACATATATGCAGGGGCGAAGCCAGAAATTTTTTCCATTGGGTTCACTTATTGATTTGTTATGAGGATCTGGTATGAATTAATTAAGTATGAAATCTAATTTATACCATCTTACAACATGAATTTAGCACTTGAAAAAAACATAAGGAATAGAAATATGACATCACCTATCACATATTGTATTACATTAAAAACTGAAAGAGTGCGGGACATACCAGCTGGATGACATTGAAGGAAATGGTGATCATGTAGAAAAAATATGCAATATCATCATGGTTCTTTAATACTGCCACAATAACCAACTAGAGTTGTTGAGCAAAATAATGGATAAGCCAGCAGCCCCAGCAATAAAAAAATGAATACATTACCTCTGATTTTTTCAGTTACAGAATTCAAAATTATCTACATAGAAGATAAATAACTCAGGGAACATCTTTAGTTTGTAAGAAAACACAAATAATAGCAAAAGAATGTCATGATGAAGTACCCTTTGCAAAATAATGGGCAATTTCCTTCTTTAAACCAGCCTAGATTAAATCTCCATCCATCTCCAATATCCCTATGTGGATAAACATAACTAAATAGTGGCATGTAAGGTCCTTTTGTTAAATATCTGAACCTAATATCATCTTGCTTCCTAGGATTTCTTGTGTACATGAAAATTATCTTCCGACCAGCTGAATCTTAACTCATCTATGTTAATTTCTCTTTGAATAGAAGGCTTCGGAAGAATACCTTGAACTGTTAACATCATTATCTTGAACTGCTAACATCATTATCTGAATCTGGTGATCGTTTTTTCAGAAATACAATTCAATAGACTAGATCAATCTACCTACAAGGATTAACCGAATAACTAATTAGAAAACTATGGGCAACTGGCTAGGGCATGCATAACAGAGAGGAGATGTGGGGGATTTGACGATCTGACCATGTGAGTCAGTACCTCGAATTTGGTCTGGAGGGGTTGCCGCAGCCGGCCTTCCCTTGTCAGCGCACCGCTGTCGTTGGGCACCCAGATGAATGAGAGTAGATCGCAGAGCGGAGGAAGCGAATAGAAGTGCAATTGCGTGAAAGGTCATGTGGCTGCCATATACGTGCGTTACAGAAATAGAATAGGCAAGAAGCCACGATCAGGCCTATTAGGCTCGCATGGAGGGAATTCACTATGGGCTTTTGGGCTTCTCACTAGCATTGCATTCCAAGTTGATGGGTTCAGGCCTTAATTTTTATTGGGTTCATGCACATACTATATGTATACCTGTACCCCGGCCAGGAAAAGTCGTTGGGTTCAGCTGAACCCAACGCTCGTACGCTGGCTCCGCCCCTGCGTATATGTTGCCTATTGACGTGCGGCTTGAAGGCCCGGTCGCATGTTCGATCCTCGTCCTTTATTTTTTAATTTGTATATGGGTCCAAATTTGTTTCATGACATGTGGGCCCCTCGGTGTGTAGTTTGTAGCACTTTAATTTGTGGGTCAAAATTTGTTCCATTCCAAGTGGACTATCGATGTGTAGTTTTGTAGCTTATTTATAATAATTAAACAGAACAACATAGTTTTTTCAATAATACCATGGTGCGACGTTGAAGACGAGAAAGGATGTGCGAGAGAGCGATGACCGAGCCAGAGGGAAATCAACTAGGGGAGTTGCGTGGGTTGCAACGGTGTTTGGAGTAGTTGTGGGCCGAATGCTACGAAAATATAATCTAAACCGACCGGAATAAATGCCTACACAAGTTAATCCAAGGTTGGAGTGCCCCTCGCAATGTAAATAGCTCCGGCTTTGCGAGGGATGGAGAGGTAGTAGCTTCAACGCGTGGAAGATACGGTGTGAGAAAGCGAGGTCAATCGAGAGACATATAGATAGAGAGACAAAGTGAGTGTGGTCCGATATTCATTGAACAAATATATATGCTCCAGAGAGATATTGTCTGATTGAGCTTTTGGTAAGGGTGAGGGCTATAAGATAGAGCTTGAGAGATGATTCAGTCACAGACGTGTAGATATATTTTGTGCGTGGGAGGAAGCAAGGTCAACCGATCACATAGGGTCGTCGTGCGATCGAAAGAGTGAGACTGGTTGGATAGTGTGACCTAGATAGACGATGTGCGTGAGAGACTATACAATGTGAATAGGTCGAATTGGGCTCAAACATGGTGATATATCGTCTTTGTCCAAGAAAGAGCGAGGTCAATCGAAACATACGGAGAGAGAGAGAGATAGATAGAGAGAGAGATTGAGTGAGCATGGCCCACCATGAGGTCGAAAGAGTGGCGGCGGCTTGGATGGACTGACCTAGATAGACAATCTGCGTGAGAGAGTATAGAGTGCGTCGATCGAGGCCCGAACAGGGAGATATATCATTTGTGTGTGTGAAAGAAAATGAGGTTAAACGAGACTCAGATAAAGAGAGCGAGATTGAGCGAGCGTGGCCCGTCGTGCGTAAGAAAGAGTGAGACAATCTCGAGGGAGTGACCTAGATATACAACGTGCGTGCGTGCGCACGAGAGGTTGGGGGCTAGATAGGCAATGCATGTATTTAGCGCGAGAGGGTGAGAGGGAGAGGGGGGAGAGAGAGCTCGACATGGGGTGCAATGGCGGGTGTGTGAGGTAAATACATTTGGTAACAGGAGTGGAAAAAGGGGTTGTGTAGTTGAGAGACTTAGAGATCGAAACATGGAGAGAAAGAATGAACGTGTGTTGGAAACCGATAGCTTCCTAAGGTGGTTAGGAGAGGAAGATTGACCGATACAGGAAGTATGTAGCGTTTGTGC
>NC_041387.1:400623614-400658099 GCF_002162155.2 Triticum dicoccoides
GGGGGGGGGGCTAAAAACAACATTTGAATGTACATAGTACGAGACTTAATATCGATGTTTCAATTCGGTGTACATTGTAAGATTTGAACCGAGGACCAGGCATACGGGTAATTATTTCGAATTCGTGCCATACTAAGTTTCGAAAAGTTGACATTGACTCAATTTGTTGTGCTATTTTGTAGGTCATATGTTTGAATCCATCCAAAAGTTTTCTCACTACCATGGTGTTCATCATATACATATGAATTTGTATTAAAAAAGTAGCATGGATACAGTGAAATGTGAAATCCACGTTAGAATTCGAGATCGCTACGTGACACACACTCTAATTCAAATAACTAACTACGTGACACACACTCTAATTCAAATAACTAATTATGTGACACACTCTAATCCAAGTTAGCGTGGGTACCGTTTCGATTTTTTTTCAAATAACTCCTCATTAATTAATTTATAGTACTCCCTCTGTTCACTTTTATAAGACCTTGAAGACATTTCAGACAATGCGCAAAACAGTTCATTTTAAGTTGTCTGAAACAACTTACAAAAGTGAACGGATGGAGTATCTCGTTTTGAATGACTAATTATTGCAAGGAAAACACGGGCATGGTAATACATACAAATTCGTTTGCAACTGAAAGAAGATTTGTTTGCATTCTCAAATGTAGGCGCACCAGGCAGACCAGGGTCGTGTCAGGGTGGATGCTGCTTCGGTGCCTTAAAGGCAACTTCCCTTGGGTGACTGACAAGTGGGCCAGCCACCTGTTGGGCCCACGTGTCATGGACACAAAGGCAGGTGCCTTAAAGCACCGAAGCATAGTCCTGTCGGGGTGGTCGCGTGTGTCGGACGGATGCGTAGCACCCAGCCAGCCACCCCCCTCCCCCCAAAAAAGGACGATGACAATATAAGTTCACGCTTCCACATTTCAGATTGAAATATCTGGCGCCCCCAATTCCAGCCCTGCAAAATCTCTCTTCTCCACCGTCCCCTTCCGCGCCCAGATTGCTCAAATCCCTAATTCGCCGCCATCCCTCGAATCGCCCCTTGTCTCGCCTCTTTCCCCACCGTTCCCCACCTCTGTGTCGGACGACGACGACGAAGACGACGGTCGTGCTTCACCACCGCACCGGAGCTACCTCATCTATGCCCTCGTCCACCGCACCGGGTGGTCCACCGATAACGTCGGCCGCCGCAACCGATGTGCCTCACAGACACCGAGTTCCACCGCATCAGGTGCACTTCACCGACACTGTCTCCCAGCTCACCGGGGCTACTTCACTGAGCACATCGTCGCACCTCCGCCCCCCGAGGCCGTTGGGGCTTCACCAACGGTCTCGTCCACCGCATCGTAGCGCTCCGCTGCCACTCAAGATCTGCATCCGTGCGCAGCCAGCCAACGCCAACGCATCACCCTCAACGGCTCTGAAGTGACCCGCACTCTAGCTAGGCGAGCATGCCCAAACGCCGGCCCGAACTAGGTATCCACACATCACTCCCTTGTGCACTATTCCGACGATGTTGGGATATCCTTTCACTGCTCTCTTAGCTTACACGCCTATGCAACTCTGACTTTAACTCCTATTTCTTCTGGAGATATCATCTGAAACAAGCAAATCCATTTTTTAGTGAAGCATGACGGCGCTACGGGATCTGGTACACATCCTGCACACCCGTATAACCTTGTAAGTATTTGTCCTCCGGTACAACATCAAGGTCGATTCCTCTTATTTGATCAACCATTCACCGTGTCAAAATGCAGAGGGGGATGCAAGGAGCACAAGGCATGCACATCCAAGCAAGTGGTAACATGGACTTGTACATGGAACATCCCAAGCGCAAGCAGAGCTATAGTGAGCCTGTACAACGAGCTAGCGTAAGTCCCTGCATTTCATTTAATTCATACTGGCATTCGTGTATGATTTGTGTGCAGTGGTTGATCCACGAATTCAAGTTACCAGGGGAGAACATTTAACTTAAAAAATACGAAGGCACTTGCACTCCAGAAATCAACATAACTTGAGAAATGTGAAGCTACATGCACTTTGAAAACCAGCTAATGATCCAAAGTAGTTCAGATTATAAACACTAAATGATGCAAGCACCAAAAAACACAAAATGCAACATGGTGTACAAGGACTACAAACATGGTCTGTACCTTCTTGAATTATTCGTTCTCTGGCTGAAAATATCGAAGTGTAATTGCACGTATAACCAGTGCGCAAACTGCATATCAATATATCTATCATGCACAAGTATGCCAATAGTTTCAAACAACAGATTAGAAAAGTATCTATGCTATGTTGTCATGATACGGGGACTTTCTGGTAGATGGCCTCAACGTTTCCTCAAGCTATGAAAATGCACTATAATTTGCTTGTCATCAATGCCTGCAAATCTCTGTCTCTCTCAACATAGTAGATCATCATTAGACACTAAATCCTTCAATGAGCTTGCAAAATGCTTGCATTAGATCCCTCATTAGACACTATATGTTCATCACCAGGAGCATGTAAAATGTTTGCATCAAATCATTCATTAGCAGTCTGTTCATTAGACACTTCAGGCTCAAGAACAACATGAGCTTGTATGTTTGCACCGGAAACTTGATTAGATACATTAGATTCACTCAGTTCAGTATTGATTGGGGGAGTTATAAAATAAGTAGAAATTGGTTTCATTTTCTCATAGATTCCCTACAAACAAGCAGTTTTACAACACTGTCACGTTTAACTATTGGCCAGAAATTGAAGAGTTGAATTAGATATAATCAGGGATATGATGTACCTGCTCGTTGCGCATGTTACTCTTGCAAGCTGCGACTGTCCGTTTGCGCAAGCTCGATGCCATGCCCGTGTTGCCGCCGCTGCCTCCCATGTAGGCTACACCCAGGGTTGGATCTTCATCTTCTTGTCCTTCCGTTCGCTTGAAGCCCGGCGACCGCCCTCCAACGAGGGCGCGAGGAAGTGCTGTGTCGGTCTGTCCAGCGTCGGCTAGGTTAGGAGCAAACCAGACTGGAGGCTGGAGCGAATGAATTGGGATTTTTCCTGCTGTCGATCGATATGGGAGGCGCTCGTTTGGGCCGCGAGCCTGCTATAGGGCCTGCCTTGCACTTATGTTATTGGCCCATCCAAATTGAAACATTTTTCTTCATTTTTTACATTGCCTGCTCATGCGTTGGGACGAACAAAACTAGCATGGGCCAACCTAGACGACTCAAACTAGGTGCACACTTTCCAGCCACCTGAGGCGGCCGCCCATACCAGCCCCTATGGTGGCGTCGCCTCTTTTTGCGTGTATGATTGGATACTGAAAAATATTCCAGTGGCGCTTTTGATTTACCCATAGAATGGTTGAATTGCTTGTTTCTATGAATTGAGTTCGCCAATAATGTGAAAGATGCCAGTCTTTTCATCCTATTGTAGATTGCTTAGATCTCGATATGCCAAAAGTAATCGCATGAAATATACAGTAAAACCAGTGTGATGTGTTTGGCTACAACTAGTCTGACTACACGTCCTCATATAACATATCAAGGATGCACCATCTTACCAGATTAACCATTCGACTTACCCATGCAGTGTGGGAAGAAAGAAGTATTGGGACTGTGCCGTGGAATTAACACGTTAGATGTCCTCATGAAAGGACTTAGTCGTGGAGCCATCGCAACGGGTTAGCTTGAAGGGGTTAAACCAGACAAGGGACATGGGAGTTTTATACTAGTTCGGCCCCTTCGATGAAGGTAAAAGCCTACGTCTAGTTGTGATGGGATTGATTGGGTTTCGATGACTAGGGAGCAAATATGATTTGCCTGAGTCTCGAGTTGTTGTTTTTCTTGCCCCTGAACCACCGCCGGGTCGTCCCTTTATATACATAGGTTGACGCCCGGCCGGCCTATAGAGCCCTGAGGCCGACTCATACAAAGTGTCCGGCTCGGTCTCCCCTTTCCTAACTTACATTACAAGTTACATAGTCATGGCGGTTTACCACTATGGGCCCTAATCCGCCTTTGGGCTCCAGGCCTCTAAGCTTCATTAGTAAAGTGCCATCTTCTGGATCTTCATGGGCTTCAACATAGTGGAAGGTGAACCAAGCCGTCCTGGCCGGTTTACACTTAGTAGTTATATCCCCAACATTAGGCCCCGGATTGATTTGAACCTGTTCATGTCAATCTTCAACGCTTAAAGAAATCTTGTGCCCATCTTCTTATACTCTCGTAAACCGTCATGTTGTCTTCTCTTGTAAATCTTGTTAAACCTTCGTGATGTCATCCTCTGGACACAGTAACGGCTCATCATGACATCATCTCTGTATAAAAAGATTTTAAAAAGATTCCCCTCATTAATGGTATCCCAAAAATCAAGGCGACAGGCGCGCCCTCTTTGTCGCTTCAGGCTCCTCGACCCTCGCGCCTGCCCTTTATCATTTTCTTCTTATAAATAAAGCTCGACGGGTACATCCATTCTTTCCCCTTGCTCCTTCTTCTTCCTCGCGACGCTCAAGCTCTGAAGCTCCGCCGCCGCCCTCAACCTTCGAGCGTTGCATCATCACAGGCCGCTGCATTAACCTGACCATACCAGAAACCTGTGGCTCTTCTCCGTTGTCCCTGTACATCTGGTAAGTTTCCTCCTATCACCCCTAGATCTGTAACTAGGGTTTCTGTATTCATCCGTGTTCATAGGTGTTCATCTTGGTTCTTCGTTATTTGCTTCTGCCCTAGCTTCTTTGACTCAACAGTAGCATAGATCCCGTGAGGTAGTTGCTCCGTGTCCATTTTCAGTACTAGGAGATCTCCCTTTTCTTTTGTAAAGAATCCCTTAGTAGAGCGCACGGCCTTCTCTGTTCTGCTTGACGCCATTATAGATCGCAGAAATTTTTCTTTATTGAAGCACAGTAGATCCAAATAAATTTCATCATTGTGGGAAACCTATTTCTGTCAACACTTAGCAGATTTTTGACGCTGGCTCCTCCACATAAGGGCGGTTTAACTTTTTAGCAGGTGGTAATCCGCCATGTATCATTAGCCCTCACTTTAAACCGCCATTTGAACTAAATAGCAAATCCCGGTTTACCTCGCACATATGCCTTGATCAAATTTTCCGGTTTAACACAAACTAATACCTCTCAAACCGTAAATCGTAAACCGGCCTTCATTTTACCTTTACAGTTTTGCTGTTCAAAATGACCAAGCAATTCGCTGCTTGCAACTGGGTTCCGTCCCGGATTACAGAAACACAGATCAATGGATATGTAGTGACGGGCGCTTTAGCATCAAAAAATGTCCTTCACCGGCGAGTTCCCGGCCCTGAGTGCCCTCCTGAGCCGCAGGATGGCGAAGTTATTATTTTTATGCAGCACTTAGACCGGGGTTTCAGCCCGCCCGGTTCAAAATTCTTCCGGGATGTCCTTGCTAGCTTTCAACTTCATCCACAAGATATTGGACCAAACTCCGTATCAAATATATGCAACTTTCAAGTTTTTTGTGAAGTTTACCTTCAAGAGGAACCATCCGTTGAGTTGTTCCGGGATTTTTTCCATCTGAACCGCCGGACTGAGTTTTCTGACGGTCCTAATACGGAGCTCGGTGGGGTAACAATCCAGAAGAGGAAGGAAGTCGATTTCCCACATGCATCACACCACAGTCATCCCAAAGACTGGAACCAGACTTGGTTTTATTGCCAGAACACCGCCCCTGCTGGAGAAAATCCCTTGCCGGATTACCGCCCTTACCGGCTTAGCAACGGCCACCCTTTACCTCGACGATTAACTGCCAAGGAATGGCAAACTTATGCACCTCAAATCGCCAAACTCCGGGCTCTCTTGGCCAACGGTTTGACTGGTGTTGATCTCGTTCGCTGTTGGGTCAAATGGCACATTATGCCATTAAGTCGCGCTCCGGATTAATGCATGAGTATACCGGCAACGCCAAGGACCCTCAACGGTTTAATGAGATTGAAATGACTGATGATGAAGTCACTGAATCGGTGAAGAAGATGTTAGACGAACCAATCGCCGCATGCAGCCAAACCGGGCTGGCCCCCTTCTACACCGCTAACAAACCACCAGCGGTAAAGATTTTAATTTTGTACTTTTCTTGATCCGCCTCCACTTTAACTTTGTTCTAATAAATCTTTGCTTAACTTCTACAGGCCAATAGTTCCTTCTGGAAGAGGAAGGCTTCTAATAAACCGACAAGAGCCCCTCGTCCCAAGAGCAAGGTTATCAAGAGAGCAGCCAAGAAGAAGACCGACGAGGTTGCTGATCCGCCCGAAGACGTTGAAGATTTGGATCAAGAGGTAAAACTTGACTCCCTTGGCTTATTTTTCATAAATCTTATTAACGATGACTATCATCAGGATGATGCGGAGGTCAGCCGTGCGGACCATGTTGAGGTAATCTCTCTTTCCTCCGGTTCAGATCTTGCACCGGTTCAAAGATTTCGCCGTGCAGTTCGAAAAGTGAAATGCTCTCACCCTCTTGCTTATTTGGATCCAAAATTTTCTTTAAAGAAACAGCAACCTGAAGGATGCCGCACAACCCGACACAGTGGCCAGCAAGTCACCTCTTCCGGTTTACCGGATACACCAACCCGGAAGCGTCGTCCAGAGGTTACTTGCTCTCCCGAAAAACGTTATCCTTTGAAGGGTTTCTTCCGATTTACACTTAATCCGTCTGATCCGAATTACCAGGTGTCTTCCAATTCTTCTAGTGGTTCATCAACTACTCAGCTGCCTCCCCTTAAGACCGTCACTGGGTAAGTGCATCATTTTTTGGTTTATCTTTTCATGCATTGGTTTATCATGCTAATCTTTATTTTGACGTTCCAGTGCTAAGGCTCGATTGAGCAAGAAAGCCAAGACCAGCGACCCCTCTGATGATGTTGAACCGGAGAAGACCCCAGATGATGCTGGTGAAAATCCTGATATTGTCTTGGATGACACTACCCCGCAAGACCCAGCTACCGATGCCAATCCGCCGGAAGCTGATCCAGAAACACATGTTGAAATATCAAGTCCACATGCGACGCCTTCACGTCCAGTGGCTGATCCGCTGAGGTCGACTGCTGATCCGCTGAGCCCTGCGGCCAAACCGCCAAGCCCTGCTGCCAAACCGCCAAGCCCAGCCAAAGACAATGTCAATCCACTAAGCCCAGCCAAAGATGATGATGATGTCGTTGTCACTGGCACTGCTTATACCGCCCCAGGCAATCCAGTTGCTTTATCGAAGCATACTTCCAAGGATGAATTCGCTGCTATGGGCAAGGGAATAGGGAAGACCTACTTGTCAAGCTATGTTAATCTTCCAGCTCAAGATCTTCATTCCGGTTTCTTGAACCGGCTTTACACCAGCCGAGAATATGAAGCTGGTTTGGTGAATCTGATGAAGGAACATTATGAGGTAATCTTCAAAATACCTTCCATCTTATTTCTAAACATGCATTGTATTGTAGCCCCCAAGGGCCGGTTTATCTCTTAAAGGTAAGCCGGGTCTTCAAAGATAGAGAACACTTCGATGTTGTAGCCCCCAAGGGCCGGTTTGTCTTGTGAAGACAGGCCGGGACTTGTATATTCCATTATGTGCTTTGTTGACGTTCCTTGTGGATATTGTTGATCGACACACATTAGCCCCCAAGTGCCAAGATTAAAACTTGTATTGATCTTTGGGACTTCAAACAATTAGTAGTAAAGAAGCAATCCACATTAGCCCCCAAGTGCCAAGTGTATAACTGGTTATATGCTTGGGACTTTGACAATATTTACATGTTCCTCCTCTATCTGTAACAGGCTGATATAAATCGCCAAGGCACTCAAATCACCGATCTTCAAGAGAACCTTAAGACCTAACAAGAAGAAACATCCAAGGCAAAAGATGAGTTGAAAACCGCTTTGGCAGCCATGGAGCAACTCAAATAAGGGTTCAAGACGGAGCGTGCCAACTGGAAGATGGAGAAAGATGCATTGCTGAAGCGAGCGGAAGACGCCGAATCAGCTCTTAAACCGGTGGCGGAAGAGCTAACTGGGTTGAAGCGCCAAGTGAATGCAATGACTTCTGCAGTATTTGGTAAGTAGTTGTGGCACACTTCTTGAATGACCATGTTTGTAATTTGCCGGTTTAACATGAAATTCTTAAACCATTATAGGTAGCCACATTGCTCAGCTGGGTTCTGATATGCGGATGAAACTGAAGGCAGCGTACACTCTGATTGAACAGCTATATACCGGTGCTCAACAGGATATCTGTGCAGCTTCATACAACAATCCGGCCCCCACTTTGATCAAGGATACTCTAGCAAAGTTGTCCGTAACACCGGCGCAGATAGAAGAGATGAACCGATCTGCTGCCAGGGTCGGCGCTTTGTTGGCACTTACCCGAGCTAAAGCATGGATAGCTGACCTTGATCCGGTGGATATTGCCAAGGGCTTCCCCAGTGAACAAGAGAACGGGGCAGAGTTTGACAACGAAGCCCTCAAAGCTGTGACAAGGGAGATGCGCCCTCTTGTGAGTCAACTGGCAGAAGAAGCGAACTTGACGGTTCACTGGTCCTTCTACGATGCCAACAACAAACGGGTTGACACTGTCATACCGGAAGTGCAAAATCTTATTCCGCCAATCCGTAAGCACACTTACGCCCCTGATGTTGATCCGGCTAAACTTATAAGTGAAGAGGCTGTCTTTTAGGCTTTAACCCGGATTGACTAGACCACCACTGACTTCCAGCTACTGGATGAAGAAGAGGAGGCTGAACCGACGCTAGATGAGCCATCAACATCACATCAACATGGTGATGAACCCTGATCCGGCAATCTGATTGATGTGTCGTGTACTTTGATCTGTGGAAAGAAAACAAGTCCATATTTTGGGCCTTGAAGTGCCTTGTAATAGGCTAGTTAAAATACTTTGATCCGCTACCATCGTGCACTGTGATATACTTTGCTTGATCCGCCATGCCGATTTCAATGCTAGCTTATATATCTTTACAATATTTATGCAATCCCTGTGTCTGCATGTAAAATAGCTGTCCTAGCGGTTTACCGCTGGACGGGTCATAGTGCCCAAGATAAAGCCTGGTTAATAACCAAAGCAGAATAAATATGAAATAACTCATACCTGTGATATGGGAATCACTTAATAAGGGTGGAAACCCTCTTTTTTGATCTATCAAAATCCTTACCCTATAACGATAGGATGAATAAGTCATGCCGGGTTATAATGAACACCAGACGATCATACTGGCAACATATAGTCAAAGCCAGGCCGGGTTAACAAACACCGGGTTAACAATATGACTGAAAAGCCACACCGGGTCACAGAACACCGGTTTAAGAAAAATTTCTCAAAAAGATGAACACTTAGCAAAAAAGCAAACAAGAAACCATATAGTCAAGGCTTTTCAAGGGCGTCCAGGCCCAAATTCGAGGCTTTTCATGGGCTGCCAGGCCGCTGAGCTAAACCATTTTGCAAAGCCTTTTAAGATGGGCCTCCAACTAACCAATCGTTGTTTTAACTTTGACAAGTTCAGGGTCTGTATAAGATTGACTTGTCAAACGTTCGGCGGTCGTGCCAGGATTACCTCGATAGGAGTGGCTTACTTGATGAAGGCAGGTTAACCCGAGGTTTTAGGTGAATACACCAGGCTTCCAAGTTGTGGGTCGATACCCGATTACAAGGGTCCTTTCAAACTATTTGTGGCTTTTGCACAAAAGAGCCCCCAAGTAACTTTGTGAGTTGTGCTCAATGGGTGCCTATGTTTGAGTTGTGTATAACATCCAGACTCTCTTTGGCCCCATGGGTGTGAAGCTCCCAAGCTGTGTTGTGGCATGATAGCCGGTTCAATGGACAAGGTGAGTCATCGCTTTGAGAGCATAAGCCCCCTTGTAACCAAGAAATTTGAAGAAAACAACAGAGGTCCTGCTTATAGCAAGGATGCCGGTTTATTATATTGATCATAATATATACATTGTTGAAATATGTACATAAGGAAAGCCTATGGCTCAAGTGTAGTAAGGCCGAAGGAGAGCCATGTTCCATGGCCGCTGGGTCTCCTCCTCAGAACTGCGTGAGTCTTCTCGAACGTCAATGAGGTAGTATGACCCGTTGTGCAGATTTTTGCTGACCACAAAGGGTCCTTCCCAAGGTGGGGATAACTTGTGCATATCGGTCTGATCCTGGATGAGCCGAAGCACTAAGTCGCCTTCTTGAAAAGTTCGTGTTTTAACCTGGCGGCTGTGATAACGCCGCAGGTCTTGTTGATAAACCGCCGACCGAGCCAAAGCCATGTCCCGTTTCTCATCTAACAGGTCCAATGCCTCTTGACGCGCTTGCTCACTGTCTGCTTCAACATAATTGGCAACCCGGGGCAAGTCATGACGAATATCACTTGGGAGGACGGCCTCAGCCCCGTAAACCATGAAGAAAGGTGTATAACCCGTGGATCGGTTTGGGGTGGGGTTGATACTCCACAACACAGATGGTAACTCTTCCACCCAACAACCCGGCGTCCGCTTCAGAGGAACCATAAGCCTGGGCTTAATACCTTTCAAGATCTCTCGATTCGCCCTCTCAGCTTGACCATTGGACCGAGGATGAGCTACGGACGCCACATCAAGCCGGATGTGTTCTTGTTGACAAAATTCCTCCATTTCTCCTTTAGAAAGGTTTGTGCCATTATCTGTGATGATGCTATGTGGAAAACCAAACCAAAAAATGATCTTTTTAAGAAACTGAACCGCCGTGGCTGCGTCACACTTGCTGACGAGCTCCGCTTCAACCCATTTAGTGAACTTGTCAACCGCCACCAACAGGTGGGTCTTCTTATCCTGGGAACGCTTAAAAGGTCCCACCATATCGAGCCCCCAAGTAGCAAACAACCAAGTGATAGGAATCATTCATAGCTCCTGAGCCGAAACATGAGCCTGACGTGAAAATTTCTGACAAGCGTCACACCGCTTTACCAGATCCTCCGCATCAGCATGAGCTGTCAACCAATAGAACCCATGACGGAAAGCTTTAGCCACCAGGGACTTTGAACCGGCATGGTGACCACAATCCCCTTCATGGATTTCACGAAGAATCTCTTGTCCTTCTTCAGGAGATATACAACGTTGGAAAACACCTGAAACACTACAACGGTATAACTCGCCATTATGAATAACCATGGACTTGGACCGCTGGATTATCTGTCTGGCGAAGACCTCATCATCTGGTAACTCTCCCCGGTTTAAATACGCCAAATATGGAACCGTCCAATCCGGAGTAGTATGTAAAGCAGCTACCAATTGGGCCTCCGGATCAGGAACAGCTAAATCCTCCTTTGTAGGCAACTTAACAGACGGGTTATGCAAGATATCTAAAAAGGTATTGGGTGGTACCGGTTTACGCTGAGATCCCAGCCGGCTTAAAGCATCTGCTGCCTCGTTTTTGCGCCGGTCAATGTGCTCAACCTGATAACCCTTAAAGTGTCCTGCCACAATATCCACCTCACGTCTGTAAGCCGCCATTAGTGGATTCTTAGAATCCCAAGTACCAGAAACTTGTTGAGCCACCAGATCAGAATCACCAAAATAGCGAACCCGGCTTAAGTTCATTTCCTTAGCCACCCAGAGACCATGGAGTAAGGCCTCGTACTCAGCTGCATTGTTAGTACACGGAAACATTAGGCAGAGAACATAACAAACTTTATCACCTCGAGGGGAAGTAAGAACAACTCCAGCCCCCGAGCCCTCCAATTGGCTGGATCCATCAAAGTGAATAGTCCAGTATGTATTATCCGGTTTGTCCTCTGGTGCCTGTAACTCGGTCCAATCATTAATGAAGTCAACAAGTGCCTATGACTTGATTGATGTCCAAGGCATATATTTCAATCCATGCGGGCCAAGCTCAATTGCCCACTTTGCAACCCGGCCAGTTGCCTCTCTGTTCTGAATTATGTCGCCCAAAGGAGCTGAACTGACCACTGTAATGGGATGGCCTTGAAAGTATTGCTTGAGCTTCCGACTTGCCATAAAAACCCCATAGACCAGCTTCTGCCAATGCGGATATCGTTGTTTTGACTCAATAAGTACTTTGCTGATATAATAAACCGGCGTTGAACCGGATACTTCTTACCAACCTCCTTGCGCTCCACCACAATTGCCACGCTGACAGCACGGGCATTAGCAGCCACGTATAATAACAATGGCTCTTTGTCAACCGGAGCAGCAAGAACCGGCAGTTCAATCAGCTGCCACTTTAAGTCCTCAAACGCCGCATCAACTACATCACTCCAGACGAAATCGCCTGTCTTTTTCAACATCTGATACAAAGGAATCGCCTTCTCTCCCAAAACGGCTGATAAACCGGCTAAGGGCGGCAATTCGACCCGCCAAACGGTGAACATCATTGATACACTTCGGTTTAGCCAAGATGTAATCGCTTTGATTTTTTCCGGATTAGCCTCAATACCTCTATTGGACACCAGAAATCCTAAGAGCTTGCCTGCCGGAACACCAAAAACACACTTGTCCGGATTAAGCACCATTTGTAAACCCGAAGATTGTCAAACGATTCCTTGAGGTCATCTATCAAGGTTTCCTTCTTCCTGGATTTTACCACAATGTCATCCACATAGGCATGAACATTACGCCCAATCTGCGTGTGAAGACAATTTTGCACACAACGCTGATAAGTAGCTTGGGCACTTTTGAGCCCAAAGGGCATAGAAACATAGCAGAAGGCTCCAAAGGGAGTGATGAAGGTTGTCTTCTCCTGGTCCTTAACTGCCATCTTAATCTGATGATAACCCGAATAAGCATCCAAGAAACTCAGGTGCTCACAACCCGTCGTCGCATCAATAATCTGATCAATACGCGGGAGAGCAAAAGGATCTGCCGGACAAGCTTTGTTGAAATCTGTGTAGTCCACACACATACGCCAAGTGTCGTTTTTCTTAAGAACGGGCACCGGATTAGCCAACCACTCAGGGTGAAATACTTCGATGATAAAGCCAGCAGCTAACAGTCGGGCTACCTCTTCACCAATGGACTTGCGTCTTTCCTCATTAAACCGCTGAAGAAATTGCTTGACCGGTTTAAACTTGGGATCAATATTGAGAGTGTGCTCAGCGAGTTCCCTCGGTACACCTGGCATGTCAGAAGGCTTCCATTTAAAAATGTCCTTGTTCTCACGGATGAACTCGATGAGCGCGCTTTCCTATTTCAGATCCAGATTGGTGCTGATGCTAAACTGTTTGGATGAATCGGCAGGAACAAAGTTAACAAGTTTAGTCTCATCAGCCGGTTTGAACTTCAGGGTCGGGTCATGCTCAGTGGTGGGCTTCTTCAAAGGAGTCATGTCTGCCGGATCAACATTCTCCTTATAAAACTTCAGCTCCTCTATAGCACAAACCGACTCAGCATATGCCGCATCACCTTCCTCACAATCCAAAGCAATCTTTCGACTTTCATGTCCCGACATTTTGAGCTGTAAATAGATATAGCAGGGCCTCGCCATGAATTTTGCGTAAGCCGGTCGTCCAAACAGTGCGTGATACAGGCTCTGGATTTTTACCACTTCAAAGGTCAATTTTTCAGACCTGGAATCATGCTCATCTCCAAACACAACCTCCAAAGAGATCTTGCCAATAGGGTATGCCGATTTACCTGGTACTACACCATGAAAAACAGTGTTGGACGGTTTAAGACTCTTGTTTGTCAACCCCATGCGACGAAAAGTCTCATAGTACAGGATGTTTATACTGCTCCCTCCATCCATCAGGACTTTGGTAAACTTGTAACCTCCCACCCGAGGTGCCACCACCAAAGCTAGTTGACCCGGATTGTCAATCCGGGGTGGATGATCCTCTCTGCTCCACACAATGGGCTGCTCGGACCACCGCAAGTAACATGGCACTGCCGGTTCAACAGCATTAACTGCCCTTTTGTGAAGCTTCTGATCTCGCTTACACATGCTAGTAGTGAACACATGATACTGCCCACCATTCAACTGCTTGGGGTGACTTTGATAACCTGATTGCTGCTGATTTCCTTGATTATTCTGTTGGCCATTACCACCTTGGTTAAGCTGGTTACCCTGATTATTCTGAAATCCAGAGCTTGAACCGCCGCCACCATGAAAACATGGACCTGAACCGCCCGATGGACCCTGATCATACCGGAAGACATCGGAATTCTTGAACTCCTTCATGCTATAACAATCTTTCCACAGATGTGTGGAAGGGGCCTCCTTGGTCCCATGCTTTGGGCAGGGCTGGTTCATCAAACTTTCCAGATTCATCCCTCCACCGCGCTAGGGCGGTTTACCTTTACGACGCTGCATATTGGTGTTAGCCACAAGATCTGAATTATCTGTCTTGCACTTACCGTTATTCCCATGGCCTCCTTGGCTGTGATGTTGTCTCTTTGCACCGCCGTTCTTCTTTCCCTTCTCCAGTTTCTCATCATCAGAATCAGGATCCTTGGTATTATCAGAATCGGCATACTTGACCAAGGCTTCCATAAGGGTTCCCATGTGATTGCAGTGGTGCTTAAGCCGTCCCAACTTCGTCTCTAGTGACTTAAATCGGCAATTACGCTCCAATGTTATGATCGCTTAACCAGCGTTAATCCGGTCGGACGAATGCAAAACTTCTGAAACCCGGCGCACCCAATGAGTCGTTGACTCGTTCTCCCCTTGAACACAAGCATCCAGATCCACAATGGACATAGGTTGTTTGCACGTATCTTTGAAATTGGCTATAAAGCGGGCCTTCAGCTGATCCCATGACTCGACGGAGTTAGCTAGTAAATTTTTCAACCAAGTACGGGCTATCCCTTCCAACATCATCGTGAAGTACTTTGCACAGGCCGCTTCATCCACATCCAATATCTCCATTGCCATCTCATAACTCTTGATCCACGCCTCAGGTGGCTGATCCGCAGTGTAATTAGGCACTTTACATGGACCCTTGAAATCCTTAGGCAGACGCACATTACGGAGGGCCGGAATGAGACACGGCACTCCCGAGGAACTGAAGGCAAGCCCGGTGCCTCGGTCTACTGACGCCGCTGGTTGAACCGGGGCGGGTTGATGACGACCCAAAGCGGCCTCCCTTCGAGCTCTACCATTATCCACCACGTCTTGAGCATTACGACGGCGCGCACTGCTAGACACCTCCGGTTCATCCATGTACCTGCTGTAGCTTGGGCTCGGATGAGGGGTTGAATGAATTCTATCCCGGCTATAGGAATAAGCCTGCTGCTGCACCATGGCGGTTTGGAGAAGGTCCCTAGCCCGCCGCGTTTCAATCGCTGCTAGTGAATCGCCCTCCATCGGAATGGCTGCCAGGCGTGATGCCGCGGCAATCATGTTATCCAAAGGACTCGAGAAGTGACCTGGTGGTGTGGACACGTATTGCGGCGGGTTATCCGTTTGTCGGGGTGGTTCTGTCATCCGTGGTTGATTCGGCGTTGCCCTAGGCGCCTCGGTCCGGTTTGCGGCTGCCGGATTGCTCGGCCCAGCGCCTGGGGTTTGAAAGAGGTTCAGTCCTTCCTAGACCAACGACAGACGAGACCGGTATTTCCTTCGCATTACATCCTCTAATGCGGTCCGATCCAACATGAGCCGGTAATTCTGCGCCTGAATCTGCTGTGACTGGGCATCCAAAGCGGCCCGTTCTTCAGCCATCCTGGCATCTTCAATTGACAGGTCCTCCTTAGCCTGCGTTATCTGGTCCTTCAGCTTCGCAATGTCTGCATTGTGCTGATCCTGCGTCTCCGGGGTGACTGCCGTGGTTAACAAGGTCGCCCAGGCATCCATCAAATCGTAGAGAACTTGAGCCGGTCGGCGCACCAGGGCTCCTGCCGCGGCCGCTGATCCGGTATTCATTGCCGCTGTAGATGAAGACTACAAAGTGGGCTGTGTTCCGGCCATGTAAACAGCAACCCGACTTGGCGGTTAAAGGAGGTCCAGAATGCTGTTGCCATCGGAATATCCTTCGAACACCCCATCATGAATCTGGTACAAGGACTCGGTTTCGCTAGTGGATGACTCGTCGTCGGAATAAACAGCCGTCTCACCTTCAGACACCGGTTCAGATCCGATCCCATGGACACATCCTATGAACGCACGCTTCATGGTGGGCTTAACCCGGGGTGGACTCGCACGCTGAGCCGTCTCGACGAGGTCGGTACAGATGTCCAGCTCAGGGCCCGGTTCGCCGATCTTACCGATGAAGACATGAATTCCGCCAAAGGGGACCCGGTACCCGTACTCGATTGAGCCGGCCTCGGGGCCCCATCCTTCGTCGTCGATGTAGAGCTTGCCGCGATGACTCTTGGTCATCCGGCCAACCACGTACCCCTTGAGTCCTCCAAAGCTGCCCTTCAAGAACTCGAAACCATCATGCGATAGCCCCACGGTGGGCGCCAACTGTCGTGGAATTAACACGTCAGATGTCCTCATGAAAGGACTTAGTCGTGGAGCCATCGCAACGGGTTAGCTTGAAGGGGTTAAACCGGACAAGGGACATATGAATTTTATACTAGTTCGGCCCCTTCGATGAAGGTAAAGGCCTACGTCTAGTTGTGATGGGATTGATTGGGTTTCGATGACCAGGGAGCAAATATGCTTTGCCTGAGTCTCGAGTTGTTGTTTTTCTTGCCCCTGAACCGCCGCCGGGTCATCCCTTTATATACATAGGTTGACACCTGGCCGGTCTATAGAGCCCCGAGGCCGACTCATACAAAGTGTCCGGCTCGGTCTCTCCTTTCCTAACTTACATTACAAGTTACATAGTCATGGCGGTTTACCACTATGGGCCCTAATCCGCCTTTGGGCTCCAGGCCTCTAAGCTTCATTAGTAAAGTGCCATCTTCTGGATCTTCATGGGCTTCAACATAGTGGAAGGTGAACCGGGCCCTCCTGGCCGATTTACACTTAGTAGTTATATCCCCAACAGACTGCGTATCCAAGCAATTGATGCCATGGACTCCTTCGTACAACCTTGTAAGCGAAAAAGAAGTTGCAGTGTGCCTGTACAAAGAACTAGCGTAAGTTTAGTTACCTGCTTCTTGGAATTTTAGTTAGCCACTTATTGCAAAATTGTTTAATTACGTTGCTTGGCTTAATTTAGTTTGCTACTAATTACATAATGGCACAACCTGTTAATCATATTGTAGACTGCGCCTATCTATGTGTTTGATACTTACTGTTAAGAATTACCTGTTTGCCTTAACTTAAATATCTACTTGTTTGTTTAACTGCTTTGCTGCTGCAACAGCGGGTTACAATGATGTTAATAACTACTTTTTAGCATCCAATTGAAACTCTTTAATTCCTTGTTTGTTTAACTGGTTTGCTGTTATAACTCCTAGTTGAGATGTTTTGCTAACTTCAACTTTTCTGAATTCAATCGGAACTTTAATGGCAAAACAGGTTAGCCCAAGATCAAAGAGCGAGGTCCCCATGGACGTTGCATCATCCCACAGCAGTGGCACGACCCAATCTTGCATTATGAATTGCCAACTGCTGATGCTCTAGAGGCTAAACTAATGGTAGAAAGAGATTCTGCTTCTGCACTTAGAGATGAAGTTGACATGTTGAGGAAGCAAACAGCACAATCACAAGCAGTACTCAAGACAACCATTAAATATTTGGTGGATTTCAAAACGAAGCAAGCTGAGACTGAACAGATTGTTAAGGTCCCGAAGGAAAAAAGGAAATTAAATTCCTACTTGGTAAATCATAGGTGAAATGTTCTTTCCATAGTTGAATAACCTTTGTGTTGTCTGTTCATGTAATCAATCAAACCATTTGTTTTAGAGATCATGTAATAATTGTTTTTTTTTGTTTTTTGGTTTGTAATTTTATTTGAGCACAAGTCTGTATTAATTGATAAGACTCGGAGATATTTCATTTGGATTGTTGTGCCAGACCTACAAATATGCCAATCGGGCTGAATGTGCATTCATCAATAGTAGTAGTATAGATGGACCATAAGTGGCACGCATCGGAAAGGGCCAAGATGCTGGCTAAAAAAAGGATGTTGTTGTAGCCAAAAAAATGTACAGCGGCCTGGCTTATGTATGTTAGTTGATATTATTGATCCATATACTCTATAAGTGTTTATATGTCTGTTAGTTATGTACATTCTTGGTTGATTGACTCGGTATTTGAATCTTGATACATCGCTTGTGTACATATCTAAATGGGAGTACACATTATGTTGCGTGTGACATTTGAGTTGGACATGAAGTGTTCCAAATATTCGAATTCACCTTAAACTGGATTCTAGTTTCTGAATTTGAGTATCGACATTTGTAAACCATATTCATATATGATAGTGGAATACATCTTTGTCGTCCTTTTGAAGATATATAAAAACACATAGAATGATTTATAAAGATTCATATAGGAATACAAAATGGATTCGAATTTAGTTGCCAGGGTAAACGTGGATGCTTATTGTCCCAAAATTCGAAAGAAGCAACAAAATGTCCACTCCCACATCGGCGGCCCGAAGCCAAGTGTTTGGGAGATGTAAATTACTGTCTACCCATTACACGGACAATCCATCGGCCCAGTTTTCACTGCTCTAAATAGGGGTAGGTTAGTAACGTCAATTAGACGTGACACGACCGCCTCTGAGCCCATTCCGACACGGTGGGCGTCAAACATGGGCTGCAAAACACATTTGATTCAAGCTCGTTTGAAAGACCTCTGTTTCTCCCTCCATTCCCCATTCATACACGGTGGGCGGCAAAACAAACTCGACTCGGCCGAAATCGATGTAGGCAAATATTTTCAATAGGGGCAGGTTTGTAACTTCACTCAGACGTGACACAACCGCCCTACCTGTCAGACCCGTTCATACACCGTGGGTGCCAACCATGGGCGCCAACCACCCTCTCCTCGCCCGAAATCGCTCTGGGCAAATATTGGCGAGATGCGAGATTACCGTACTATCCCCAACCAATGAGACGTTCAAATCTTAAACGGGGGCTAAGTTCGTAATTTTCCCATATTTCAGACAGGCGCATCCCAAAAACATGGTTCCCCGTACCTCTCCCTCCATTTTCCCATTCATACACCGTCCGCGCTAGAACACCCCATCCCCACACCAGCCTCTGTCCGCCACCCCATCCATCGCCGCCGTCCTCCACCACATCCATCGCCACCGTCCTCCACCATGCCGGAGCGCCTACCAAGACCGCGTCGTCCACTGCTAGAGATGGACGTTTCTCATCCACGGCGACGGACCAATAGCCTTGCATCGCGTCCTCTCGCTTCATCGGCATCGTCGTCCTCTTTGCCGGGGCCGCTCACACGACCTTCTCTTCCACCGCAATAGGACTTATCCCCCGATGCACCCGTCTACCGTCGCAGATCTGCTTCAACGCCACCGACAGCCATCGCACCCCCGATGCCTACACGGCGCCGAAAGAGAGGTGGTACTTCATATATCCTCAACTTTTTGATCTCAACCAGAAAATAGATCTTAACTTGGTTACTCTACTTTCTTTTTAGCTCTTAGAATTTAGTTCTTAGTTCGAAGCAAACAATGGATGCTAAATATCATTTCTCCGGTTTGCAGCTTCAAATCTGCCATGGCACAGCCATAATACGGTTTAATTGATCATGCTTAGGGTTTAATTGATCATGTTGGTTCAGTGGTAGTTTCTTTAATAGAAATCGGAGGGGAAACCCTCTTTTGCTAAAAAAAATATGCTTAGAGTTTCCCCCTTTTATGATCACTATACGATCAGAATACGTGCTTCGTGTCATAATAACACTACTCCACCCATCAAGCTAAACAAGCTTAGATGTTCAAATACGAATCTGATATTATTAAAACAAAGTTGTTTAATTGGTCAGCTAAATGTTCCTAAATTAGTTTCGAAAATGCATGTTCGCCGCTCGGGTGTGTATCTCTGCAGGGTGCCCACAGTGGGCCGGCCCACCCTGGGATTTTGGGTCGTCCCAAACCCCGATTCCCCTCTGTTCTGCTACGTGCTTCTGATCTCTACTCGCCCCCAGCCGCCAGCCTCGCCGGCGACTTGCCGTCCCCGGACGACATGACTCTAGGAGGAGACGTCGGACTAACAAGAGGCCAGGAGCCGCTCGCCCAACAGCGTCACCGCTGCCCGGGCGCGCCGTCGTGCCTACCTTCCCAGTCCGTTTAGGGCTCAGGCATGCAGCACCCACCAAGCCAACTCATTTATCCTGAGATACATCCTCAACACTCAGCAGCCACTCCTCATCACCCGTTTTCTAATTGATTCATTACTCATTAGGCAGGACTATCATTAGGGTTTGTTGTGTGCTCAGTGCTACCTACACTTAATGGTTCAGATGTATTTCGGTAATCTTTAGTACCTCTAAAGTTCACAGGGTTTTCAAAATTCCGGCCGTTAGAACAGAAACTAGTCATTTTGGATTGTTGGTCGTAGTGACATTGACCCAGATTACTACTGCAAGCCAGGTTTGTTGACAATTTTACTTGTCTTTCTTACTCATTCGATATAATATCCAATTATTCACGTCAATTAGTTGTAAACAATAAGTGCTAGACAAACTTCTTCATTCAGATTTATGACGGTCTCTTACTGCAGTTACAATTCTGCATACTTGTCATAATAAGCTCACAAGATGATTGATTCACTACATCTATGCTTGCCTTGTCATATTTGTTGTCAATATTCTTTTAGGGTGGACCACCCTGTTTCTAAATACTGGAACCATAGACATGAGTGAATAGTATTTCTCTATGTGATCTCTTCCATCATGTGTGGGTAATGAACACTGCATTGTATAGAAAGAAAGTGTCATTTCCAGCTTTTACATAGGTTTCGATCTTTGACATGGAATACAATCTGCCTACTTGCTTTGTGTCGCACTACCAACACTCCACCCTTGAAGCTAAACATTACGCCACTCATAATTGCTTAGTTTATTTGTTCAAATACGAATTTCATATGATTATAATGTTCCTACTTCAGTTTTGAAATGTGTGCCTGCCTGTTATAAAGACATAAGGGGTTTGTATTTTTCTGTGTGGTCTGGTCAGCACGGTTGGGGAGGTGAACTTTGCATATGCAGGGGTTTATAGGGAGACACTCTCCGAGTTGAATCCGCAATGCATTCCATAGATAATCTGACTACTTTTTATGTTTTCATGGATCTCAGATTCTGAACAGCATCATAATGATTATGAGCTTGCGCGCATGAAAAGAATAAAGCAGAACAATGCCATGGCTGTCAAACTTGGCATTAAGGGACTGAAATCAAGTCTGGATGCAATGCAATGCAAACGCTCTCCACCTACAGATTCATGCTCAGAATATGATCCTAACAGTGATTCTGAGCTAGAGGGAGACCTAAGTCAATGTAGCTCCCTAGTGGGGGAGTCAGAGGAAGATGCCCTATCTTATTCACCCATCAAGGTACTTGCTCTAACTTTCCAAGGTTACATTGCTCGCACATATCTTGCAACTAATGCTTTGCATTGCTTCTACTTTGTTGAACTGCTATTAGCTTAGTTTACACATTGTGTATGTGAATACGCCCTGCCTATCCATTTTCAGTACATATTCCATCTGTCATCATACCATATTTATCCATTCAAATGTTGTTCTTGTGTATCAGACGTTCAAAAGGAAGAGGGCGATTGCTGATCGTGGAGGAGCACAAGCAAAGTATTTGGAAAAGGTAGTGGCACCTGATAAATCAAATAGCCCATTAGGTGTAGTTGCAATATCACCTGACCCACAAAATACCCCAACTCTAGCAGACTCTAGCCCTACTACACTGGTCATTTCTGATGCCCCAACTCAGCAGACCCCAACTGCAGCAAACAGTATGATTATGCCAGTTGACATGGCACCAGCTGTACGACGCAAAAACCCCATTCCAGCAAAGAGTACACCAAATCTAGTTGCCAAATCCCTTTTCGAACCAGAGAGAACCCCAATTGCAGCAAATAGGACCCATGTTCCATTTCTTCCCAATTTAGAAGACAAAGCTTATGTTGTTGTCAGGAACTTTGTGCGCATCTTTCCTTCATGGAAAGATTATACCGCAGACACAGAACAATTTCCAGTCTTCCTCCGCAACTTATGCGTAAGTAACGTACTAATGTTATTCATGGTCATTACTGCATATGTTTCTGCTGACAGAAGACACAAGATTTCATTCTTTTAAATAGGCGAGGAGCAAACTGGATTGTGATGACGAGCAAGAGTTGGTTGCGCTTTTCTAGCACTCGTTGATGAAGTATCGTTCCTACCTGAGGCAAGCGCACTTCGATGGCAAGCCTCTGAATGAAATTTCTGTAAAGTCTCTGGTGCTACATTTATCCAACGGTGACTGGAATAATCTTGTTACACATAGGTCTAGGCTGCAGCGTAAGGTACTGTCTATGATATCACATCACAATTTGAACTACATTTCTGCATTTGCCTTAATGTCTCACTTGTACGAAAAATGTTAGCAGAAGAACATTCGTTCTCAAGGGACCACAGAATCTCGCAACTATACTGCACACTGCATTGCTCTTGTGAGTACTTCTTGCCCTGTATGACCATACTTACTTTCATAGCTTTTTGATTATGTAGCATCACTGCACATGTTAGCCTCGTAATCATCCATTTGGTGGACATTATAAGATCCGTATGCTTACACAAATTTAGAACCAACCCAATGCTTTTGAAGAGGTTTAGCTCTGCAATCCTCTTGTGAGGACTGAACGTGGTCTATCACTGTACTTACATTAACAGCTACTCCCTTCGTCCCATAATATAAGAACATTTTGTACAGTACACCAATGTTCAAAACACTCTTGTATTATGGGAAGAGGGATTGGTTCATTTTGTAGCATTCTGCATCTTATCTCCCTCGCCCACCATTTACTAAAAAAGATCAGATCTATATTTAATCTTACCAACAAGTAGAATACACAGACAATGCCAGTGCAGAAGTGTAGCCCATTTCTCTTGTCAGTACATTTTGTCCTGTAACGCTTGTACTTCCAAGGATTGGTAGTTGATTATGTAGCATCAATCTGCATCTTATCTTCATTATCCTCTATCCCTTCCAGTATTATCATATCTATAATTACTCTCTACAAAATGTAGAGTACAGGCAATGCTTATGAAGAAGATTCTGTGATGAAATTCTTGAGTTATCCTTCCCTTGACATGGAGAAGGGCATTATAAAGCCGGTGTTAACTGTTAATGTAAGTCAGTCCTTCTAAAGCCTTTATCCTCAACTGTTGTTTAATTTGCTCATACTCCCTATCGTTTGCTGTTGTTTAGTTTGTTGTTTCTACCAAAATGCATGTCCGTAAGAACCGTAAGTTCTAAGTTTTACTTGTAAAACAAAATTCCTTATTCATACCATGCACATTACTTAATACTCTCTATATGTATGCTTGGTTTTGTGGATCTATAATCCAGTGTGTGGTGAAGCAGGCCACGTTTGCACCTTGTCATCTCCTGTTTTATCTTACTGATGTGGCTGATGATATGAACAACATGCCATGCACATCAACCAAAATAGATACAATGATTTTCTTTGCCCTTCATCTATGCTTGTTATGTTGACATGGTAATCCAATAGTGTGGTGAGGCTCCCCGCATTATGAACAATGCCAAATTATGCTATTGATATTTTGAACTTACTCTTTATTTTCTAATTTGAAATTGGATAGAATTGACAGAACAGTTATCATCTTTGTTTATACATGTGCAAAACCTGTCATCTCTCTGCTTTGTTTCAGGGTGATATGCCTGATGGCATGCACAAGTCTATTGAAGGCTGTCAGACAAACCCAACATATATTGCAGCAAAGAAGGCAAAACATCTTGAAGATAGCGAGACAACCCCAAAGTCTTGTCTTGATGCAGTGTTCAAGTTACTTGAGACTAACAGTCAGACAAGCTCACAGAATTCGTTGTCTAAATCAGTTCGACTTCTTCAGTCCCAAGTTCTAGCTGAAAGGCATTCTGCAACTCAACTTCGACTTGAAGTCCTATCTCTAAGAAAGATTGCGGAGAACACCAATGAGAACCTCATCGCTAAACAGCTACACCTGGAAGCTATGACCGACATGCTAGGCCGGTCTCACAGCCTTGCTCAATAGCTTGCGCAGCAGTTCCCCCGCAAGGCTAACCTTTCTTGAACTGTCTTGGAAGTGGTCTCGGTTCAGTATTATTTTGTTATGTTGTAATGGTGCCCAGCTTTTGTAATCTGCTTCTTTGTTGCGCTTTATGATCACTGGTGGCGAACTTCGATGCCCAGTGAATGTAATATACCTTAAATCCTTTATTGTATAGTGTAGGTTTATTCTTAGTTACTATGCCGTAATTCCTTTATTGTATAGAGTAGGTTTGTTCTTAATTCCTACTAGTTACTACCATCATTCGCTATCTGAAAAAAATTAGATGTAGTCGACCGGGTCGAAACATTCGACTCTAACAGGCCAGGTTTTTAGCGGGCCATAATTGGGTCGGCCTGTGTCTTTCTTGGGCCCGAATGATTGGGGCCTTCACACATTGCGCCAGGCCCAAACTTACACCGGCCTATATTTTAGTTGGGCCTTTTGTCGACCCAGCCCTTAGTTTGGCCCAGGTAGCGTTGGGCCATTAACAGGCTGAATATTGTATTGGCCTGTTACGGCCGAGATCAAACCACGGGCCTTTAGCAGGCCAAAATGCATGTTGGGCCTCAATTTTCACTAGTCGTCGACGGGCCTTCAGCAGGCCGAAATGTAGACCGGGCCGTTTTGGGCCCAATTAGCTCACGGGCCGTTACCAGACCGAAACATATCTTGGGCCTTAGTTGGCCCACTGATATCATGGGCCTTTAAGAGGGCGAAAGCTTAGTATAGGCATCAACGGGCCGAATTACGCGATAGGCCTTTAACAGGCCCAAAGTCACGTTGGGCTTAACTGTTGCCACCTTTAGCACGGGCCGTTAGTGGGCCTGATGTCCCGTCGGACCATATATGGCCCATGGGCAGCACGGGCCATTCCCAGGCCGAAAGTCACACCGGGCTGAAATGGGCCCATGTCTACATCAGGCCTCTGATAGGCCGAAAGTCACTGGGTTGTAGTTGGACCCAAATATTCGGCGAACAATTAACGGGCCAGATCTGGCTTCGGGACGCAAATGGGACCAAATATTGGGTGAACAATTAACGGGCCAGATCTGGCTTCAGGCCGTAAATGGGCCCAAATATTGGGCGAACAATTAATGGGCCAGATCTGGCTTCAGGGCGTAAATGGGCCTTTATTAAGCAGACCGTTATTGGGCTGGCCCACTAGTACCTGATTAAGTTCTACGGGCCTTTGACTGGGCTGGCCTTTTTAACCTATATGGGCCTCTATTGGGCCCAGCCACGTGTCGACGTATCATAGGCATGTCTCCTCCAATGGACGGGCGACATCTGGCCCACTGACGAGCTGACACGTGTTCCCTTTGGCCAATCAGAATTTTACACGTGGAAATTTCCCATTGGTCGGGGTTGTTAACGGGTTATCGGATCCAAAATCCGACCCGATAGCTTAACGGCGTTCCGTTACGGTGGATGCCACATGTCGGTCACCCTTGACGAAAGCACTTCTGTGACGCGTGATTTATCGTGATGGAAGTGGACACTTCCGTGATGATAATTTTGGTAATGTCATAGAACACTTCTACGACAGCATAGGTATGACTATCTTGATTTTGTCATAAATTTGTCATGGATGTACATGCATGACAAAAAACGCGACCTACTGTGACAAACACGTATCATCACGAAAGTGTATTTTTTTGTAGTGATTGGACGACTATATTTGGACACCGGAAATGTTCCAGGTGAGATTGGGACAATACCGGAGCTCCGGGAGGTTATCGGAACCCCCCAGGAGGTATATGGGCCTTAATGGGCCTTAGTGGAAAGGAGGGGAAAGGAGCAAGGGAGGGCCCCCCCCCCAAGCCCAATCCGAATTGGGAGGGGGGTCGGCCCCCCTTTCCTTCCTCCCTCCTTCCTCTTCCTTCCCTCTCCCTTTCCAAATAGGAAAGGGGGGAATCCTACTCCCGATGGGAGTTGGACTACCCCCCTAGGGCGCGCCTCTCCCCTTGGCCGGCCCCCTCCTCCACTCCTTTATATATGGGGGAGGGGGGCACCCCATAGACACAACAATTGATCATTGATCTCTTAGTCGTGTGTGGTGCCCCCCTCCACCATAGTCCTCCTTGATAATATCGTAGCGGTGCTTAGGCGAAGCCCTGCGACGGTAGAACATCATCATCATCACCACGCCATCGTGCTGACGGAACTCTCCCTCGACACTCGGATGGATCGGAGTTCGAGGAACGTCATCGAGCTGAACGTGTGCAAGAACTTGGAGGTGCCGTGCTTTCGGTGCTTGATCGGTCGGGCCGTGAAGACGTATGACTACATCAACCGCGTTATGCTAACGCTTCCGCTTACAGTCTACGAGGGTACGTAGATAACACTCTCCCCTCTTGTTGCTATGCATCACCATGATCTTGCGTGTGCGTGGGAATTTTTTTGAAACTACTATGTTTCCCAACAGTGGCATCCGAGCCAGGTTTTATGTGTTGATGTTATATGCACGAGTAGAACACAAGTGAATTGTGGGTGATACAAGTCATACTGCTTACCAGCATGTCACACTTTGGTTCAGCGGTATTGTTGGATGAAGCGGCCCGGACCGACATTACGTGTACGCTTACGCGAGACTGGTTCTACCGACGTGCTTTGCACACAGGTGGCTGGCGGGTGTCAGTTTCTCCAACTTTAGTTGAACTGAGTGTGGCTATGCCCGGTCCTTGAGAAGGTTAAAACAGCACTAACTTGACGAACTATCGTTGTGGTTTTGATGCGTAGGTAAGAACGGTTCTTGCTCAACCCGTAGCAGCCACGTAAAACTTGCAACAACAAAGTAGAGGATGTCTAACTTGTTTTTGCAGGGCGTGTTGTGATGTGATATGGTCAAGACATGATGCTATATTTTGTTGTATGAGATGATCATGTTTTGTAACCGAGTTATCGACAACTGGCAGGAGCCATATGGTTGTCACTTTATTGTATGCAATGCAATCGCCCTGTAATTGCTTTACTTTATCACTAAGCAGTAGCAATAGTCGTAGAAGCAATAGTTGGCGAGACAACAACGATGCTAAGGTGCCGCGCCGGTGACGATGGTGATCATGACGGTGCTTCGAAGATGGAGATCACAAGCACAGGATGATGATGGCCATATCATATCACTTATATCGATTGCATGTGATGTTTATCTTTTATGCATCTTATCTTGCTTTGATTGACGGTAGCATTATAAGATGATCTCTTACTAAATTTCAAGATAAAATTGTTCTCCCTGAGTATGCACCATTGCCAAAGTCCGTCGTGCCCAGACACCACGTGATGATCGGGTGTGATAAGCTCTACGTCCATCTACGACGGGTGCAAGCTAGTTTTGCACACGCAAAATACTCAGGTTAGACTTGACGAGCCTAGCATATGCAGATATGGCCTCGGAACACTGAGACCGAAAGGTCGAGCGTGAATCATATAGTAGATATGATCAACATAGTGATGTTCACCATTGAAAACTACTCCGTTTCACGTGATGATCGGTTATGGTTATTTGATTTGGGTCACGTGATCACTTAGATGATTAGAGGGATGTCTATCTAAGTGGGAGTTCTTAAGTAATATGATTAATTGAACTTAAATTTATCATGAACTTAGTATCTGATAGTATTTTGCTTGTCTATGTTTGTTGTACATAGATGGCTCGTACTGTTGTTCCGTTGAATTTTAATGCATTCCTTGATAAAGCAAAGTTGAAAGATGATGGTAGCAATTACACGGACTGGGTCCGTAACTTGAGGATTATCCTCATTGCTGCACAGAAGAATTACGTCCTGAAAGCACCGCTAGGTGCCAAACCTGCTGCAGGAGCAACACCAGATGTTATGAACGTTTGGCAGAGCAAAGCTGATGACTACTCGATAGTTCAGTGTGCCATGCTTTACGGCTTAGAACCGGGACTTCAACGATGTCTTGAACGTCATGGAGCATATGAGATGTTCCTGGAGTTGAAGTTAATATTTCAAGCAAATGCCCGGATTGAGAGATATGAGGTCTCCAATAAGTTCTACAGCTGCAAGATGGAGGAGAATAGTTATGTCAGTGAGCATATACTCAGAATGTCTGGGAATAACAGTCACTTGATTCAACTGGGAGTTAATCTTCCGGATGATAGCGTCATTGATAGAATTCTTCAATCACTGCCACCAAGCTACAAGAGCTTCATGATGAACTATAATATGCAAGGGATGGATAAAACTATTCCCAAGCTCTTCGCAATGCTAAAGGCTACGGAGGTAGAAATCAAGAAGGAGCATCAAGTGTTGATGGTCAATAAGACCACCAGTTTCAAGAAAAAGGGCAAAGGGAAAAAGAAGAGGAACTTCAAAAAGAACAGCAAATAAGTTGCTGCTCAAGAGAAGAAACCCAAGTCTGGACCTAAGCCTGAGACTGAGTGCTTCTACTGCAAGCAGACTGGTCACTGGAAGCGGAACTGCCCCAAGTATTTGGCGGATAAGAAGTATGGCAAGGTGAACAAAGGTATATGTGATATACATGTTATTTATGTGTAGCTTACCAGAGCTCGCAGTAGCACCTGGGTATTTGATACTGGTTCTGTTGCTAACATTTGCAACTCGAAACACGGACGACGGATTAAGCGGACACTGGCTAAGGACGAGGTGACGATGCGCGTGGGAAATGGTTCCAAAGTCGATGTGATCGCCGTCGGCACGCTACCTCTACATCTACCTTCGGGATTAGTTTTAGACCTAAATAATTGTAATTTGGTGCCAGCGTTGAGCATGAACATTATATCTGGATCTTGTTTGATGCGAGACGGTTATTCATTTAAATCTGAGAATAATGGTTGTTCTATTTGTATGAGTAATATCTTTTATGGTCATGCACCCTTAAAGAGTGGTCTATTTCTGATGAATCTCGATAGTAGTGACACACATATTCATAATGTTGAAGCCAAAAGATGCAGAGTTGATAATGATAGTGCAACTTATTTGTGGCACTGCCGTTTAGGTCATATTGGTGTAAAGCGCATGAAAAAACTCCATATTGATGGACTTTTGGAATCACTTGATTATGAATCACTTGGTACTTGCGAACCATGCCTCATGGGCAAGATGACTAAAATGCCGTTCTCCGGAACTATGGAGCGAGCAACTGATTTGTTGGAAATCATACATACTGATGTATGTGGTCCAATGAATATTGAGGCTCGCGGCGGGTATCATTATTTTCTCACCTTCACGTGATTTGAGCAGATATGGGTATATCTACTTAATGAAACATAAGTCTGAAACATTTGAAAAGTTCAAAGAATTTCAGAGTGAAGTTGAAAATCATCGTAACAAGAAAGTAAAGTTTCTATGATCTGATCATGGAGGAGAACATTTGAGTTACAAGTTTGGTTTACATTTGAAGCAATGTGAATAGTTTCGCAACTCACGCCACCCGGAACACCACAGCATAATGGTGTGTCCGAACGTCGTAATCGTACTTTACTAGATATGGTGCGATCTATGATGTCTCTTACTGATTTACCGCTATCGTTTTGGGGTTATGCTTTAGAGACGGCCGCATTCATGTTAAATAGGGCACCATCAAAATCCGTTGAGACGACGCCTTATGAACTGTGGTTTGGCAAGATACCAAAGTTGTCGTTTCTTAAAGTTTGGGGCTGTGATGCTTATGTGAAAAAGCTTCAACCCGATAAGCTTGAACCCAAATTGGAGAAATGTGTCTTCATAGGATACCCAAAGGAAACTTTTGGGTACACCTTCTATCACAGATCCGAAGGCAAGACTTTTGAATGGATCCTTTCTAGAGAAGGAGTTTCTCTCAAAAGAAGTGAGTGGGAGGAAAGTAGAACTTGATGAGGTAACTGTACCTTCTCCTTTATTGGAAAATAGTTCATCACAGAAACTGGTTCCTGTGACGACTACACCAATAAGTGATGAAGCTAATGATGTTGATCATGAAACTTCAGATCAAGTTACTACAGAACCTCGTAGGTCAATCAAAGTAAGATCCGCACCAGAGTGGTATGGTAATCCTATTCTGGAGGTCATGTTACTTGACCATGGCGAACCTACGAACTATGAGGAAGCGATGATGAGCCCAGATTCCGCAAAATGGCTTGAGGCCATGAAATCTGAGATGGGATCCATGTATGAGAACAAAGTATGGACTTTGGTTGACTTGCCCGATGATCAGCAAGCCATCGAGAATAAATGGATCTTCAAGAAGAAGACTGACGTTGATGGTGATATTACTGTCTACAAAGCTCGACTTGTTGCGAAAGGTTTTCGACAAGTTCAAGGGGTTGACTACGACGAGACTTTCTCACCCGTGGTGATGCTTAAGTCTGTCCGAATCATGTTAGCAATTGCCGCATTTTATGATTATGAAATTTGGCAAATGGATGTCAAAACTACATTCCTGAATGGATTTCTGGAAGAAGAGTTGTATATGATGCAACTAGAAGGTTTTGTCGATCCAAAGGATGCTAACAAAGTGTGCAAGCTCCAGCGATCCATTTATGGACTGGTGCAAGCCTCTCGGAGTTGGAATAAACGCTTTGATAGTGTGATCAAAGCATATGGTTTTATACATACTTTTGGAGAAGCATGTATTTACAAGAAAGTGAGTGGGAGCTCTGTAGCATTTCTAATATTATATGTGGACAACATATTATTGATTGGAAATGATATAGAATTTCTAGATAGCATAAAAGGATACTTGAATAAAAGTTTTTCGATGAAAGACCTCGGTGAAGCTGCTTACATATTGGGCATCAAGATCTATAGAGATAGACCAAGACGCTTAATTGGACTTTCACAAAGTACATACCTTGATAAAGTTTTGAAAAAGTTCAAAATGGATCAAGCAAATAAAGGGTTCTTGCCTATAATACAAGGTGTGAAATTGAGTCAGACTCAATGCCCGACCACTGCAGAAGATAGAGAGAAAATGAAAGAAGTTCCCTATGCTTCAACCATAGGCTCTATCATGTATGCAATGTTGTGTACCAGACCTGATGTGTGCCTTGCTATTAGTTTAGCAGGGAGGTACCAAAGTAATCCAGGAGTGGATCACTGGACAGCGGTCAAGAACATCCTGAAATACCTGAAAAGGACTAAGGATATGTTTCTCGTTTATGGAGGTGACAAAGAGCTAGTCGTAAATGGTTACGTCGATGCAAGCTTTCACACTGATCCGGACGATTCTAAATCGCAAACCGGATACGTGTTTATATTGAACGGTGGAGCTGTCAGTTGGTGCAGTTCTAAACAAAGCGTCGTGGCGGGATCTACATGTGAAGCGGAGTACATAGCTACTTCGGAAGCAGCAAATGAAGGAGTCTGGATGAAGGAGTTCATATCCGATCTAGGTGTCATACCTAGTGCATCGGGTCCAATGAAAATCTTTTGTGACAATACTGGTGAAATTGCCTTGGCAAAGGAATCCAGATTTCACAAGAGAACCAAGCACATCAAAAGACGCTTCAATTCCATCCGGGACCAAGTCCAGGTGGGAGACATATAGATTTGCAAGATACATACGGATCTGAATGTTGCAGACCTCTGGAGTAAGCCTCTTCCATGAGCAAAACATGATCAGCGCCAAGGCTCCATGGGTGTTAGAATCATTACTATGTAATCTAGATTATTGACTCTAGTGCAAGTGGGAGACTGAAGGAAATATGCCCTAGAGGCAATAATAAAGTTATTATTTATTTCTCATATCATGATAAATGTTTATTATTCATGCTAGAATTGTATTACCCGGAAACATAATACATGTGTGAATACATAGACAAACATAGTATCACTAGTATGCCTCTACTTAATAGCTCGTGAATTAAAGATGGTTAAGTTTCCTAACCATAGACATGAGTTGTCATTTGATTAACGAGATCACATTATTAGGAGAATGATGTGATTGACTTGACCCATTCCGTTAGCTTAGCACTTGATCGTTTAGTATGTTGCTATTGCTTTCTTCATGACTTATACATATTCCTATGACTATGAGATTATGTAACTCCCGCTTACCGGAGGAACACTTTGTGTGCTACCAAACATCACAACATAACTGGGTGATTATAAAGGTGCTCTACAGGTGTCTCCAAAGGTACTTGTTGAGTTGACATATTTCGAGATTAGGATTTGTCACTCCAATTGTCGGAGAGGTATCTCTGGGCCCTCTCGGTAATGCACATCACTATAAGCCTTGCAAGCAATGTAGCTAATGAGTTAGTTACGGGATGATGCATTACATAACGAGTAAAGAGACTTGCCGGTAACGAGATTGAACTAGGTATTGAGATACCGACGATCGAATCTCGGACAAGTAACATACCGATGACAAAGGGAACAACATATGTTGTTATGCGGTTTGACCGATAAAGTTCTTCGTAGAATATGTAGGAGCCAATATGAGCATCCAGGTTCCACTATTGGTTACTGACCGGAGACGTGTCTCGGTCATGTCTACATAGTTCTCGAACCCGTAGGGTCCGCATGCTTAAAGTTAGATGATAATTATATTATGAGTTTATGCATTTTGATGTACAAAAGGTTGTTCGGAGACCCGGATGTGATCACGGACATGACGAGGAGTCTCGAAATGGTCGAGATATGAAGATCGATATATTGGACGACTATATTTGGACACCGGAAAGGTTCCGGGTGAGATTGGGACAATACCGGAGCTCCAGGAGGTTATCGGAACCCGTCGGGAGGTATATGGGCCTAAATGGCCCTTAGTGGAAAGGAGGGGAAAGGAGCAAGGGAGGGGGCGCCCCCCTCCCAAGCCCAATCCGAATTAGGAGCCCCCCCTTTCCTTCCTCCCTCCTTCCTCTTCCTTCCCTCTCCCTCTCCAAATAGGAAAGGGGGGAATCCTACTCCCAGTGGGAGTTGGACTCCCCCCCTAGGGCGTGCCTCTCCCCTTGGTCGGCCCCCTCCTCCAGTCCTTTATATACGGGGGAGTGGGGCACCCCATAGACACAACAATTGATCATTGATCTCTTAGCCGTGTGCGGTGCCCCCCTCCACCATAGTCCTCCTTGATAATATCGTAGCAGTGCTTAGGCGAAGCCCTGCGACGGTAGAACATCATCATCGTCACCATGCCCTCGTGCTGACGGAACTCTCCCTCGACACTCGGTTGGATCGGAGTTTGAGGAACGTCATCGAGCTGAACGTGTGCAAGAACTCGGAGGTGTCGTGCTTTCGGTGCTTGATCGGTCGGGCTGTGAAGACATACGACTACATCAACCGCGTTGTGCTAATGCTTCCGCTTATGGTCTACGAGGGTACGTAGACAACACTCTTCCCTCACGTTGCTATGCATCACCATGATCTTGCCTGTGCGTAGGAACTTTTTTGAAATTACTACGTTTCCCAACAGCACCACCTTCTTCGGGTCGCTCAGGTTCGTCATCGACCGTTATGGCGATCTTCGACTCCGCGTTCCACCACCCTATCTGGCCGTAGGCGTTCTCCCATCGGAGCCCATGTCACCAATACCACCGGCCTCGGGCTTAAAAGGACGACGACCTCGCATCGACAAACCTCGCGGCCGAAGTTCGTATTCTGGCCTTGAGTTCGAAAAGTTGCATCGACCTTACAACAAAAAACTAGCACGCTCTTGTGTCGTATCTGAGCTTTGCTACCCTAGTCTCACTTTCGAAAACAAAAGACGGCGATGATACCGCGCCTAGCATCATCTTCATTAAGCAGACAGAGGAAGGCGAGGAGACGGGTGCAAGCCTAAAACCGACCCCAACCAGGATGGTGACGAACCTTTACAGGCCATCTCCCTGGAGCAGGTTCTCATGAATGCCCCGGGCGGCTCAACGGGCAGCGGATCTTTAGCACCAAACATGACTCCAATTGTCACCAACACCAACGGATCCGCGACAACTCGCGTGGTTCCATCGTCCATGGCCCCCCCAGCCTCTGAGCCACTAAGTATCACTCCATCAGCACCATGTCTTCCACACTAATTTGGCGGAACCCCATCGGTTCCAACATCCTCATTACCGGACTCTCGGGGCTGGGACATTGAGCCTCGCCAGAACAACGATGACACCAACTATCATCAAAGATCACAGACAGGGCGTTGTGGGTGCTGGACACACCCTTACTAGGAAATAACCCCACATATGAGCCATGGAGGCCCTCAGGCAGGCCACCATGGTAGCCCAGTTACAACTCCAGAGAAACACAACGGAGGTCGCCACACAGCAGGCGCGGTGAGGGAACCAAGACCAACTAACGGAGACGCTGACCTCGACGCCAAACCCGTTTGACCACCAACCCCCTTGCAGCCCTTGGGCGCGAGGCGGTCAACGATTTCGATGAAAATGGAGATCCCTTGGTAGCGACG
>NC_041387.1:400658281-400667957 GCF_002162155.2 Triticum dicoccoides
TAAACAAACTCAAAACAGTACTCCCTCCGTCTCATAATTTAAGACGTTTTTGACACTAGTGCGGAGGGAGTACATTTCACCAAAAAGGTGCTCAAGAATGTGAGTACATACATGATACATCAACGATCTGGAGATAGCACGTACTAGAACCGGACAACACAACTAACGTGTCATGTCAAGTGACGAGGAGAAAAAAGAAAGAACTACACTAGACGTATCTGCTTGCATTGCTGAGCACCGTCGAAACGTTGGCCGGCGCATGGGCGCAGCCCCTGCTCCACCACGCCCGCATCGGTGCGGATCTCACCCCGCGCCCCTGCTCCGTCTCTGGCAACGGCCGCCATGGTCCTCTTCATGCGGAGCATCTTCCTGAACGTACCCTCGTCGCCGTGTAGCACCTCAAAGTCGTTCCGCCGTTTCCAGAACTCAGGGTAAACCTTGGGATCCGTGAAGGCCGCCGCGTATGCGTACAACGCCCGAGCGCGCGCGACTTCGCCGAGCACGATCTCGAGGTCGGCGAACCCGACGCACATCGCCCTCGCGCCCTCGTCGGGCAGCCCGCCGCCGACGATCGCCTGCTGGTACACGTCCCTCGCCTTCAGAAGGCCGTAGAGCTCGGTAGCCCGCGCGACGTACACCTCGTAGACGCCGAGCCTGTCGCTGGCGGGGACGGCGCTCGCAGCGTCCACGTACACCTTCATGGCGCGGCTGGCGAGGCCGAAGTCCTCCCCGAACCTCGCGTATCTCAGGTACACGGCCTTCTTCCTCTGCGGCGGTGCCTGCAGGACGGCCGCCTGGAACAGGTCCCGCACCCTCTCCGGCCTGCTCTTCAGTGGCGGAGCTTTGTGGAGAGCAACCTGGGCCATTGCCCCCCCAACCCATGAGAAAGTTAGCAAATATCCCCTAGTATTCAGCCCATATGTCGAGTTAAAATCAGCCCAAAAGCATGTTTCTTGCCCCTCCAGCCCATTTACCCCTCCATAAATTCAGCCCAAGCTCCGCCACTGCTGCTCTTCCCGTGCCTCTGGACGAACTTGGTCAGGTACGCCTCCCATATGGCGTCGGCGTGCGGGTGCTTGAAGGACCTGACGCCCCGCTCGTACACACGGAACGCGTCCTCGAACCGCCCGTGCTGCTCGAGTAGGGTCGCGTGGTCCAGCACCAGCAATGGCGTGACGACGCCGAGGTCGTGCAATCTTGTCGTAGACAGCGCAGGTGGACTCGAGCGACCCGTGTGTTGTCATCAGGTTCAGGTACACGAGCCACAGCTTGAGACACCGGTGCAGTTTCACCCGAACGTCCTCGCCGCCGGCAGCAGCGGCGTGCGTCGTGGGCTCGATAGACGGTGGCGTGGTCGCTCGCCGGATGAGGTCGATGGCCCGCTCGGGATCCTGGTGCCTCAGTTCCATGTGGGCCCACTCGCAGTAAACCGCGGCGAGGTGCTCCGCCGCCGTGAAGTTTGCCTGCGTGGCTCTGTGGAGGACGTCTCGGGCGCAGCCGACGCTGCCGCGGTCCTCGTACATCTTGGCCAGCGCCAGCCAGAGCGTGTGCGGCGGCTTCCCCGTCGCCTTCGCTGGATCGACAGTCCTGACGGCCTCCGCGTAGGTCGCGGCGTGTCTCGCGGGATCCTTGTGGAAGATCTTGGCCCGCTCGTGCCACGCCTGGACGTCGTGCGGGTTCTGCCTCAGCAGGACGCTGTTGAGCAGCTCCGGCCGGCGTTCGAGCAGCCGCTCCAGCCTCGCCATCGCCAAGTCCGTGCTGTCCCTGTCGGCGAGCCAGCAGTCCTGGACGTCGACGGCGTCCGCTTGGCAGAGCTCGAGCTCCGCGGCGGCCATGGCGTGCTCGAAGTGCAAGTATGCGTCGAACACCATCCGGAAGTCCTTGACGGTGGTCGCCGTGGTCATGGCCTCCTCGAAGACGTCCCTCGCCTTGCCGTGGAGGCCTCTCCGCGCGTAGTGGCTGGCCAGGCTTGTCCACAGCACGCCGGCCTCCTCGGGGAACTTCCGGATGCTGCCGCGGAGTATTCCGTCCACCGGCATCCCGGCGACGTCCTCCGGGTGCTGGGCGAGCAGGCCACACAGGTCAAGCAGTAGCTGGCGCTTCGTTGTGCCCTTGACGGACACGAATCCTTCGTCGTCGATGGCCGCGGCGAGGTGTTGGGCCGCGTCCCGCCATCTGCCGGCAGAGACGAGGAAGACGAGGAAGGATCGAACTGGAGGTGGCGGCCATGCACACGGACCGCGGTCGGGGCCGGGCAGTCGGGCAGGGAGGCGAGGCGGAGGTGAAGCGGCCACACGTGGTGGTGCTGCGTGACGGGCAGCGAGCGCAGCGCGCGGTCGAGCACGTGGCGGGCGCGTGTGAGGAGGCGTTGGTGGAGGAGCGAGGAGGCGTACATGTGCCAGACGCGCGGCATCCGGGACATGCCAGCGGCGAGCGCGCGCTCGAAGGCGGCGTCGAGGCCGGCGTGAGCGGCGTGGGTGACGGGCAGCGCGCGCGCGGCGTCGCCGAGCTCCGTGAGGTAGGCGTGCCACAGCTTGTACGACCCGGGGAGGGCGCGCAGCGCCCGCTCGTAGATGGCCGCGCGCTTCGCCGGCGGCGCCGCGCGACGAGCCGACAGGTAGCGCAGCCAGCCGGACAGCCTGAAGGGATCGCGCAGGACGTCCTCCTCGTACGCGACGTCGTCCGCCGAGACCTCGATCTCCATGGCCGCCGCCATGACCGACTCTTTCTTCTTCTCCTAAGTCGGCGCCTCAACTCAAACTGTGAGCGATCGTGAAGACGTGATGACGTGATGAGCGGGGGCTGCGACCTGCGAGCCCCTCTCCGTATTTCAAAGCTGACACGACCGAACCCGTCACGAAGTGGGTTCTTCTTCCCAGGGCTGGAGTCGGCCATGGCCCACGAGATCGCTGCGGCGCGGACCCGGAATCGGTTTATTTTGTTGGGCCAGATATGCAACGCGGCGTAACGCAACAGTTCCGGGCCCCGCGGCTCCAACCACACGACACGGCCCGTATTCAGCGCCTGTCCTCTGTATGGGCAGGCCCATAGTCCCTGATTTTTATCCTTTTTCTTTATTTTCCTTCTGGTTTTTCCTTTCTCTTACATTTATATTTTCCCTTTTTTCTTTTTCTGTTTTTCATAGTCTTTTATTTCCTTTTATTAGTTTTTTAAATTTTCTTTTCTCCTGGTTCGCAGACGCAACAGAAGAGGAGAGATCGATGATGGTACAAGTAGTATACGGCCTCTGGTTAGCGCGGAATGAGGCAAGAGACGGACGCAGAATAGCCGAGCCACGCAATATCATGCAGTCAACCTTCGGTTCGCTTCAGTGTTTGTAGTCGTGGCTAGGTGGTCTATGGATCTGGATGTAATTTTTATTATTTCTGGTGTTCGTTGTACTAACATGATTGAAGATGAATAGACTGAAAGTCTTTCCCGCAAAAAAATAATAATCTTGGCTTACGTGAAGGAATGGGATGATGTTCATGCACGTGACGCAAGAGTGAGCAAACCAAGGTCCATCAGGCTTGAGAGGTACCGAATGATGGATGGATCAAGGCCAACACAGATGGAGCTTTATCTAAACACAGATGCAAAGGAGGAGGGGGAGTAGTGTTACATGATCATGTGGGAGCTTACAAAGCCCCTGGTTGCCATCTCTTCGGTTGGTCTTCTGATCCAGAGAGGGTGGAGATTCATGCATGTACACCAGTTGTTCAAGTTGGAAATTAACACACAGAAGCTTCATCTGGAGCTTGATAACCTGGGCATGGTGAATATGCTAAACAGATTGGACAAGAACCCTTGTGAAATCGGTGTTGTCTTCGCAACTCATCTTCTCCATCACACCGCTCATAGTGCCACCGTCCACGTTGCACAACATAAACAAGCTCGAGAGAGCCTTTCTTTGGGAAGACACAGACAAAACGACTGGTGCACAATGCAAGGTGAATTGGGACACGATGTGCCGGCCAAAGGATCTTGGTGGCCTTGGCATACTTAACACGAAGAAATTTATCGGGTTGTCCGCTTGCATTGGTTGTGGTTTGAATGAAAAGATCCAACCAAGCTTTGGGTGGACAATGGAAAGCCCTGCGACAAGATGGACTCCGCCTTGTTCTATGCCTTCATGTCCATATTTGTTGGAAATGGAGCAAGGACGCCTTTCTAGCATGCACCATGGGTGAATGGCCGCAAGTCAAGGGACCTCTGATTTACGAGGCGCCCAAGAGGAAAAACTGGAAGGTGAGTGAAGCACTCAACAATGATGCTTGGGGTCTCGAGAATAACGATCTCGGCCTCCTTTTCGCTAAATCAATTGCGTCAGTTTGTCACCCTGTGGACAACGCTTCATGGCTTCCATCTTGAAGTAGTTGTCGAGGATGATATTGTGTGGAAGCACACAGCTAGCGGGCAATACACGGCCGAGTCGGCATACAAAGTGCAATTCCTTGGCACAATTAAATCCCTATGGAACACATTGTATGGAAGGTAGGCTCCTGCCAAAGTCAAGTTCTTCGCTTAGGTGGCTATTCAAAGCAAGGTTTGGACGGAGAATAGATTGGAGAAGCACGGATGGCTAAATTATGGCCTTTATACACTTTGCAAGGGGGAGCAAGAGTCTGTTGACCACCTTTTCTACAAGTGCCGCTTCTCCATCCGCCTTTGGGGACTAGTCAAGGACTAGATGCGGCTGATGAGCATTGACACTTCCTCATGGCATCTCTCGGACAACATCAAAGATTGGTGGGTGGGCCTTTCCGACACATCTATCCCCAATAGGAATGCGATGGCCTCGCTCAGCACTCTCTTAGCCTGGACCATTTAAAACGAGAGAAACGCACGAATGTTCCTTCAGAAGTGTGCTCCGCCGATGGTCCTCCTCGCCAATATCAAGAAAAAGGATATCTAATGTAGCGAGAGTAGTAGATCACTTTTATTTCGGATATTGCGGTTGTAACATGAATGTAAACTCTATTCCTCTTATTTAATGAATGAGGCAAATCCTTGCCTCTTTAAAAAAAAAAGACTCTCAGCGTTGGGACCAACCATCGAAGGGATCAAGGGATGCTTAGGAGTTACCAACAGTTTAAAGTGATGTGGGTTAGGCGAAGTGTGAATAGTGGCGCACATAGATTAGCTAAGGTGGGAATGGGGGATGAACTATGTAAAGTTTGACGTTCTGTTCCTCTGACTGTATTCTGGAGAATGTGTCAGACAAGATCCCCATCTACGTTTAATCTATATCTATACATAATAATAAAGTGATTAGTGCTTCTGTCCACCCATCAAAAAATTGCCCCCGTAGTTTTCATAAATTACCTACTATGCCACTCATAAGTGAAGAAAACAAATCAATTTTTTTAAAGTCGCCACCGAGTATAGTTCTTATATCGCGAGGCCTTCATATTTCACAAGCACAGAAGTGCCACAGTGGTTAAGCACACAATCTTCCACCCTCGAGACCCGGGTTTGATCCCGTGGCCTACCTTTTTTCTCTCCTTTTCTCTCCTCACCGCACACGCTCATGGGTTGGGCCATGTCGCTGATTTTTAAAAACTGGCTGTATATTATGAAAAAAATTCACGACTTCAAAAACAATCTCGCTCGAAATGGAAATGATCATGATTTCCAAAAATGGTCGTGTATTCAAATCATATCCGGGAAATTTTAAAAATGTCCATGAAAGAAAAAAATACCATCTTGAATGATTTGGAAAAAATGGTCGGGGAATACAATAATGTTCATGATTTTTTAAAAATGACCGTGTATTCAAAACATATTCATGAATCTGAAAAAATGTCCATGAAATTTTAGAAGACATTCAAAAAAATTCAAAAACATATCACAAATTTCAAATTTTGTTCCCCCATTTTTTTAAAAAAAATCATTAATTCAAAAATTGTTTGTTGAGTCAAAAAATGTTCATGAATTCAAAAAATGTTCATGCATTTCAAAAAAATGATCGTCTCAACATAACAAATGTTCGTAGTAGGTGTTCATGATGTGTTTTATGACTAGGATTTTGTTATTTTTTGGAAAGTCTTTATATGTCTAGGCGTTGGTTGTCGTTCGAGTTTGATGAGATTTGTTTTTTACAGTTTTAAACATTCCCTTGTGCGGCACAATGATAAGTGTGGCCTGCAGTGGGAAGCTCATAACCTTGAGATTTACCACATTGAATGCATTGTGATCATGTGAACATCGCGGCCATCATTAGCTAGAGTGGGAAAAAAGATAAGTGTTAACATGGGGCCCTCATGTTAAAATAGAGGACGCTTATATGTAAAGGTATTGAGCCATACTTAGTTGGCTAGGTCGTAATATTTTTGTCTCTAATTGCAACACACAGTCACATTTGCTGGTAAGATTTATTTATTTATAAAATGAAGCGGCAATATTTTTTTTGAAAGATCCACCTGGTGTTGGCATTCATTTCATTTAGCAGAGAGAGATCGGAAAACAAGTGTTGATCAAGTGATCGGTGGAAAGAAAGAAAATGAGTTACATGACCAGCCTAGGATGCTCCTACGCTAGCAATTAACCTACGCAATCTCTCATGGCATGTCCCCAAAGAGGTGCTCGATGCATCTTGCTTCGGCGATCCTTCATTGCTCCATGTCCCGGTGGCAAGCATCGGTGATGCTTCTCGTGCTTAGTATCTCCCCCTGAATGTGCACGCGTTGTGCTCGAGCCATATTTGCTAGGCGACAAAGGCGAGCATCGATTTGGTTCCCTTCCTGGTATCTGGGGTTGCCTCGTCGATGATCATCTGGACACGCTCGACTGTTGTTTTCCCCGTGCTCTAGCTGGTGTGTGCCAAGACGTTGTATCCAACCCAGGTTGCCACTTTGTTCCACGCCTGAATGGCGACTGGGCACTCCCAAAAGAGGTGCACCGAGGTTCCTCATACACGGTTGACAGAAGTAACTCTTGTTCCATCCACGTCGTTGCAACCTGTCATTGCACTAGAGCCTATCCAGGTGCAACAGCCAGAGGAACATCTTGATCTTGCCTGGTGCCCAAACCTTCTAGATTGATCTCCTGAAGTTGATTGCCGGGCTGCCCTCGAACTGTGCATCATATGCAGAGCGCGCAGTGTACTGCCCGGAGCTGCATAAGGTCCATCTGATCGCGCCATCCCTCCCCTCTTTCAGTGTAATGCCAGTGCTTTGAATCTCCCTTGCCAGTTAAAGCACAAGTGCACGATGCTGCCGTAGTCACCATGGCGAAGGTCAAGTATCCATCGACCCTCATACAGTGCCTCCTGAACTGATCTGTTCTTCCTGATGGGTTGGCGAAAACCGCAGGGTACGCCAGGCACAGCTGCCTGCCTCCCAGCCACAAGAAGGACCAGAAGGAGTCGGTTGCACCATCACCAATGGTGACTGCCGTATAGGCTATGAACAGGGCACGGTTAGCAGCGTCGCAACTCGTAAGGAGTGCCCGTGCCGACCCACGGGCAGCCTGGCTGCGTCCAGGAGAGCCAAAGCCACCGGAGCCGCAGTGCACTTGCGAACTTCGTTGGGTCATGGATGCCCAGTCCCCCGATACGCTCCGGCGTGGTGACCACCTTCCAGCCCACCTTACATTTCCCTCCGGTGACCTCCTCATCTTGTGCCCAAAGGAACCTCCACCTTGCCTTGCCGACGTCCTTGAAGAACCTCTTTGGCTCCCTCAAAAGCGTGATGGCGAATGTGGGCATGGCAGGAAGGACGCACCGTACCAACACTCGCCTTCCAGCAATGTGCATCAACCTCCCCTCCCATCGTGCCTGTCTTGCCTGAATCCTATCTAAGATGAACCAGAGGTGAACTTTGCCGGTGGTGATTAAGCGGCAGTATTTTTTATACGTATCTTTACCTAATATTAAAGAGAAGATGGTTTCTTTAGTTTTTTTCGTTTATGGTGGAACCCGCATAATTTTCATACGTCCCAGGCTTCGTTCGTATGTCACAGGCGTTCTCCCGATTCGTCTTTTGTGAAAAACAAACTACAGTACAAACAGCCCGCACCAGTAAAAGAATTTCCGGAAAAATACTGCCACGGGAGGAATCAAACCCAGCCGCTCACGCTAGAGCACTCAAATGCTAACCATTAGACTAAACAAAACTAGGTGTTTAATTAGCACCACGAAATTTAAAATTAAGTACATAGTCACGCCAGATACTGAGAGGAATATTTTTTTTAAGTGAATAAATTTTAGAACGCGATTTTTTGCAAAGTTTTTAATTAAAAAATTTAAAGGCAAACATTTTTTAAAGAACAATATTTGTCTTTTTATTTTCTTTGAAACCTGCGTATTTTTTGAAACACAAACAATTTTTTAAAAGTAGGAGGTATTGTTGTCATTATTTCTCAAATTTGCAATCATTTTAAAAACACAAATATTTTTTGAACATTAAATTTGAAATGGCAAACATTTTTATAAACATGCTTTTTTTAACTGGGAGGTACTATAACTAAATTGTTTTAATCTATACCTATATTAATAAAACTTGGCGAATTTTTGAACTATGCCCACATGATGCTTTGTTTTACTTCACTTTATTAAACTAGGGATATGGAAGGAATCTTTTTCTCTGTCGCATCTTCACGTACAACGAGTCTCACTCGGTCCAGTGACTCCCGTCAAAATGCATGAGAAGTCCAACCAAGGTTTCATGCATGGTCTATCTGACACAAACTACTCAATTTACATGATGACACGGACATATATTATGTGCAGTGCTTTTCCCTATTATATTAGCCAGATGATAAAAGAACTGCGTTCAACACTCTTGATCTTCGTCGGACACGAAGGCAGCTCAACAATCCACCAATTGGACCTTGCCAACCTTCGTTAGTGACAACTGGTACTGCGACCACCGGCGATGAGAACAACAAAGACGATAAGCGGAAACATGTGTCTGGTGTTATATTGAAATGGAGGATGTGGACCTGAGGATGAGGTATTAGTCATGTTTATTATGTTATGGACATGAGGGTGAGGTTTTTAGCCATGCTTAATAGGTAAGGCGTGTGAGGGCTGTTTTCTCCATTACAACGCACGGTCATGTTTCCTAGTATATCCTTAAAAAAAGAAGGCACTGATACTTCACCGCAGCGGCGTGCGTACCGTAAGGCCTTGTACAATGAGAGATGCTTGGGGAGGTTATTAGAAAAATAAACCGAGTTTTTCTGAAGCACCGGTGCCTAAGCGTCTATCCTGTAAAAATAGGTACCTGTGCTTAAAAAAAATTGATTTATTTCTCTAAACACTTTTCGTAAGCATCTTGCATTGTACATGGCCTAATGTGCCGCGCCGCGGGGCTCCAACCACGCCAGTACGCCACGAGGCACGCGTGCGCCGCAGATACACGACGGACCCGCCGAGCCAAACATCAAGAGCAGCAAGCGAGACGAGCGGCGCGGGAGACCCAACCAGAGTCCAGACTCGAGAGTAGTGGGCGGGCGGTACCATGCAGCGTCACCTCGGTCGTTAGTACCACCCGACCACCCACCGGGGCGCCGCCCCCATAAATCAGCAGCATCATTGCCCGCCTCCACCGCCGCCGCCCTCCCGCCCCTATTCCCCGCGACACGCTGCAGCTCGGCCACGCCTACCGCCTCATCGCCGTCGACGAGGTCACCAGGGCCGTGCAGGCCAGGAAGGAGGAGAAGACCAGGAGGG
>NC_041387.1:400668324-400685978 GCF_002162155.2 Triticum dicoccoides
CTCCGCCGGCGATGACCAGTCGCTCATGGACGACGGTCTCGATCAGGTATAGCACCTTCTTGGTCATAATTTCTCCCCCATGTTTCGCTGTTCATCGATGGCAGCTCCTTGTTTCTGTATCATGCATGTTCTTCCCCTTAATGGTCAATAATCAGCCAATAGTACTTTGCATGTACAAGAACATACTTTTTTCCTTTGCTTTGTGGTCTCAACCTGTTCGCTGGTTTATTCCAGCTCTTCACTAATCACTACCACTACCTCCTCATTTTTAATCTGAACTAGTAGTGCATGTGTGCAATTGATCAAGAGATGTCATTACTAAGTCTCTAAAACTCTAGTATCTGACGAAATAAGGCGATTTTACTCTCATCGTTTGTTCTTCAGAAGTTTGTATTTGTGTTCTTCTAATTTTGAAATTTGTGAAGTTCACATGAGTATTTAGAGTCCTTATCCAGTCTCCAATATGAAAAGAGGTTTTTCTTGACTGTGACATAAGAGTAGGTAACTGCCTAGTTAGTTAACCTGCTAATGCTGCAGTTTGCTGTTAACTTGGGGTAGCTTTGACCATAACACCATTTGCACTTGTTATTTTTTTGTTCAGCTGGCCGCCCTCCTAATTTGTATACCTTATTACGAGTTAGTATGACACAATAGTACCTAACCGCCCAACCATTTTTGATTTACTAAAGATATCATACATTAAGCCGATCATGACACAATGATGACTTGAATAATGTACTCTAAACATGATATGATAGCTCCTTATACATATAATGGGCATATTATTCCCACTCAAAGCTAAACTATACTTTAGGCCACATCTTGCTTTGCTCGCACCACATGGAAACGGCAGCGACGGATACCTAGAATTTCCTGCCGCCGCCCAAACAAAATCCTGCGAGCTAGCTAGGTTGACATTCTCCAATCGCAATGCCAGATACATGAGGAATATGGCGCCTGCTACCAACTACTAGTGGACAAGGAATCGTCCACCATTTATTCTCTCAAAACTCATGGGAATCGTCACTCATTACGATCTTTAAAACTTAGTACTGTACAACATGGCAAATTGGCATGTTCTGATTACTCTGCTGCCGCCCGTCGTGTATATTGCAGTTGGAGCAGCAGGACAGGGACGGCCACCCGAGCAGCTCGACGAAAGGCTCGAGGCATCGCCAGTGGCGCCCGTCTCTGCACAGCATCGCCGAAGTCAGCAGCTGATGCGGCCGACGCATGGCCTGTATTTTAGAGTTCAAGTTCATCTCATCAGATGGTTGCTAGATTCAAGCTCAACACCGGAAGATGAGCGTCTGCAAATTACCGGTTTTAACTCATCTTTTTAGTGAGATTAAGGTTGGTGCCTCCGCATCTCAGTGTTGGGACAAAGAGGAAGTTTGAACTAGCAGTGTGGTGTTCGGTGTAGTAGTAATATATTATTCAGTTATGATGCAAAGTACGTATCTTTGCAGGTGGGTTTTGAGGATCTTGCTGTTGCTGTGTACTATACTGTATTGTTGTCGTTGTTGGTGCCTAATTCGCAATCATAGGCTCGCTGCATATTTGCAATCATAAGGCTGCTGCAATGATATATAATCAGAGCTGGCTGGAATCCACACTTTTATTTGTTGGAAGCAAAGTACCACATGTATCCGATTGTTATTGTTTTGTGCAGGTGGAGTGGGTCGTGACAAGGCCGAAAGATCCTTGATCAGGCGCGCGCAAACCTGAACTGAATGAACGTGGGGCCACTTGTGTTGGAATGATTGTTCCGTCACTTCAGCATAACGAATCAAGAGGCATTTGGCCATGTTTCTGCAACCTCCAAATAAGTAGGCGTATATGTTGATGATGCAAGTAGCCCACTGCTGTGGTTACGAGATACTCCATGAGTAATTGTGGTATCTACGACTAAAGTGGTTTGTTTTTTTTGGAGATGGGATTAGTGCCAAACTGATTTCAGACTGCGTATAGCTTAGCATCCTGTGCAGGAGTAAGAGACGGTCGCTAGTGCTCGCCACGTTGACCTACTGCCTACCAAAGCGGTTCTCCACTTTCACTGATTGGCTTTCAGTCGAGCAGCGCAGCCCAGCGCGCGGTAGCGTGACACGTAAACGAAGCCGCGAACGCCGTTGTTTTCAGGCGACAGGCGCACCCGGAAAGCGGGCGGGCCTTCTTGATCTTCTCCGCCCACTCTGCTGCAGAGCAGGACACAAGCAGGCCACGCCGAGGATGCGACGGACGGCCGCGCCCATGCCGTTCCAGTGCGTGGGGATGCACCACGGCTCCACTGCTTCCACATGTTTGTGTGTGCGTGATCCTCCTCGCCCCCGCCAGTACGCTGCAACGCAACGCCCATACCATCGCAGCCTTTTTTGACGTCGATCATGCACGCTGCGGTAGGGTCGCTGTTCCGGGCATTTGGTTGGGTTCGGTTCTTTTGACGTGCCTTTGGCCGAAAGGAGCCCCGCGAGGACGCACGTACGCCGCACGCATGCATGATTTGATGTTGGGCGGCAGCGGCACGAACTGGGACGGGCGAGCAAAAGTGGCCAGGGCAACGGGCCATCATATCGGAATGCCGGGTTACACCAACTGTTTACTCTGTCTCGCTGCCTTTTTCTTTTTCGTTTCTTGGTTCACGGTGGAAAGGAGGTACGCAGTGCCGACGCATGCCATCCGCATGCGCCCGGCGCGCACTCACGCGTGGCGGTTGACAAAGCTGTGTCACGTCATGGGTATACCTGGCCAAACCTCGGGCCGGGCCGGGCTTCGTGCCCGACACAAAAAACTCAGGCCCTGGCCCGGCCATCGGGCCTGTGTTTTTGGGCCCGAGCCCGGCCCGAGCACGTAAAAGCTCGTCGGACTTCGGGCCGGCCCGGCCCGACCTTCAGAAAATGGCAAAAACGACAGGCCCGGGCCCGGCCCGGCCTGGCCTTCGGGCTCAAAAACTAGGCCCGAGCCCGGCCCGGGGGCAGCGTCGGGCCGGGCCGGGTCAGGCTTTTTTGGGCTGGGCTAGGCCGGGCCGGGCTTCCCATGGCCAGGACTAGTCATGGGCATATGCGGTTCGGCTCCATGGTGTTGTTTGGATAGGAAGAATATACAAAACTTGATCTCTATAAACTAGGAAAATTGTTTAACTGTATAAAACCTTGTTTGGATGCTCCACCTAATTCATGAATTTAGGAAACTTAGTTTCCAGAAACCCAGGATTCCGGGTTTGTGGAAAAACGACTATTAGTTGTTTTTGCAAAAACACGTTTCACAAATACTGATACCTCATGCAACTTTGTTTGCCTACAGGAGATGAAATTAGCCGCAATTGACCCTTTTGTGGCTTTTTTTTGGGAGGTCGAAGACTGAAGAACTTTGCTGAAAAATCTGTTGATGGCACCAAGGGGGGCATCCTTCTACTCTGGAATGAACACTATATGAAGGTGGACAACATCCACATTGGCACATTCTGCATCTCCGCGAACGTCTCTATCGTCAATACACCAGTTTCCTTCAAACTCACTTCTGTTTATGGGCCTACTAGAAGTAATCTGAAAGACTCTTTCTTCCAAGAGCTTGTGAGCATAAAACCTCCTCAGGGCACTAGATGGCTCGTTACGGGAGACTTCAACCAAGTTTATCGTGCCCGAGACAAAAACCGTGCAAATGTTGATCGATCTCGACTGGTGCGCTTTCGGAACGCCCTTAACTCCTGTGAGCTAAAAGAAATCCATCTACAGAATAGAAAGTTCACTTGGAGCAACGAGCAGACTAACCCGACCTTGAGCAAATTAGACTCTTTTTTCTGCAATGAGGATTGGGATCTCGATTTCGGCACACACATTCTCCATGCGCTCTCATCCTCACTCTCGGACCATTGCCCACTCCTCTTGGCTAGTGACAAGGGACCAAAACGACCAAGATCTTTCCAGTTCGAGAACTTCTGGATTAAAATGCCCAACTTCAAGAAAATCGTCCAGGATGCCTGGGCTGAGGAAACCAGCCACTCCGAGCCCTATCAGGTGCTTTTCCACAAGCTTAAGAGGACGAGCCAATGCCTTCGCAAGTGGAGCAGGTCCATCTTCTCGAACCACAAAATCCAACTTCACATGGCCCTTGAGATCATCCTCCGTCTCGACATCGCGCAAGAGCATAGGGCACTGTCGACGGGCGAATGGAATCTGAGAAAGGATCTTTAGAGAAATGTTGTGGCCCTGGGAGTTCTTGAGAGGGAAAGGAAACGACAAAGCTCAATAATTAAGTTGCTCAAAGAAGGGGATGCAAATACTCGTTTCTTTCACCTTCGGATCAACCACCGATGGAGAAAGAACTTCATCCACCGTATTAAGCACAATAATGGTTGGGTCACGAGCCATGACCAGAAAAAAGACATTTTTCAGAATCACTTTAGAAAAACCATTGGGAAGGCCCCCCCGCGCTCCAAAGACTTCAACTGGGGCTGCATCCCGCTATCTTCCTGTGACCTCTCAGACCTTGGATTGCCATTCAGCGAGGAGGAGGTCCGTGCTGCAATAGATGAGCTTCCAGGAGACAAAGCTCCGGGCCCTGACAGATTCACGGGCATTTTCTTCAAAGAATGTTGGGACATCATTAAGCCGGAGATAATGCTTGTGGTCAATAATTTATCCGATCTTCATGTCAACAACCTCCACTGGCTCAACTCGGCTAACATTGTCCTCATCCCTAAAAAAGATGGGGCAGAGGATGTATCCGACTTCCGGCCTATCAGTCTCATCCACGCGGTTGCCAAGATCATTGCTAAGATGATGGCTACTCGACTAGCCCCTCACATGCATGCGCTTGTCTCCAACACACAAAGTGCCTTCATTAAGAAAAGAAGTATCCATGACAACTTCATGTACGTTCGCAACTTGGCCCGCCGTCTACACCGCACCAAATCACCAACCTTGCTTCTCAAGCTGGACATCAAGAAAGCCTTTGACTCGGTTAGATGGGATTACCTAATGGACTTGTTGCGCCACCACCACTTCCAAGGCGGTTCTGTGATTGGATATCTGCTCTCCTTTCCACGGCCTCCTCTAGAGTGCTACTTAATGGTGTTGCAGGCGACCCAATCAAGCACAGTTGTGGGCTTTGACAAAGGGATCCTCTCCCCCCTGCTCTTTGTCCTCGCCATTGATCCTCTGCACCACATCCTAGCCAAGGCTACTGCGCAAGGCAACCTCCATCCCATCCATGGCAACCCCATCCGAGCCTCCCTATATGCTGACGATGCGGCCATCTTTGTTGCTCCAATCAAGGAAGATATACAGTTTCTTGCGTCAACGCTCTCTGCCTTTGGTGATGTCACTGGGTTGGTCACGAACTGCAACAAGAGCTTGGTCACGCCCATTCGTTGTGCCCACATTGACCTTGACGACATTCTTCAAGCCTTCCCGGCGGTTCAGACCTCTTTCCCCTTGCGATACCTTGGCCTTCCCCTGTCGGTGACTAGACTTAAGCGCATACATTTTCAATACCTCGAAGACAAGATTGCGAGCAAACTGCCGCCTTGGTCGGCTATGCATGTTGCCACCCCCGGGCGCATTGTCTTGGTCAAAGTGGTCCTCACGGCCATTGCGATCTACCATCTCACGCCGCTGGAGCTGCCCGCTGAGGTCAGGAAAAAGATTGATAGTCTGCGATGTGCCTACCTTTGGGCTGGTTGTGACAAGGTGTCGGGTGGAAAGTGCAAGGTTAACTGGGAGCTTGTTTGCAAGCCTAAGATTTTTGGCGGCTTGGGTGTGCTTAATCTTGAGAAGTTTGCGACCGCCATTCGTCTTCGCTGGCTATTTGAATGGGCAGACCCTCCTAAGACTTGGATGGGGATGGAAACACCCTGTTCAAACAGTGACAGAGATTTGTTCTCGGCTGCCACAATAGTGACTATCGGGGACGGCAAAAAGGCTAAATTCTAGGAATCCCCATGGCTAAATGGTCTCCGGCCTAAAGACATCGCGCCAAAGATCTTTGAAGTGTCCAAGAAGAAGGCATGTCTGGTTAACAAGGCCCTTGACAACAACTTCTGGATCCAGCAAATCGACACAACTTAGGGACTGACTTTGCCACACATCCAGGAGTTTCTGGTTCTGTGGGAGATGATTGATGGTGTCGCTCTCAATCATGATAGGAAGGACACTATATCTTGGAAATTCACTTCCAGTGGCGACTATTCAGCAGCTACGGCATACACGGCGCAGTTCGAGGGCCAAGTTCTCAGCTCAACCTCTCCCACAATCTGGAGGAATTGGGCTCCCCCGAAATGCAAATTCTTCACTTGGCTTATCATCCAAAACCGTGTGTGGACGGCAGATCGGTTACAGCGGCGAGGTTGGCCAAAGTGTGGACTTTGTCCCCTATGCAAACAAGTCCAAGAATCTGCTGCCCATCTTCTTTTCCAATTAGATTCACCACCCGCGTCTGGACCGAGGTGGTCAACTGGCTTGGCATTCAGGACCACTCACCGCTGACTTGGTGCCACGAAGACACGGTTCAAGATTGGTGGCTGAAGACGATCAACACGGGAGGGCATATCAAGAAAGCGATTGGCTCTGTTCTGATGCTTGTCATGTGGGAAATTTAGAAGGAGCGAAACGCGAGAGTTTTTCGCAACACGGCTTCACCGACCACTATTATCACTGCCAAGGTCAAAGAGGAGGCCCGACTTTGGGCGTTGGCGGGAGCCAAACACATGAGTGCAATTATGTCGCGAGAGTAGTATTTTATTTTGCCGCTTTGCGGCTTTTGTCTAAACCTTCTTCTTAAATAATGAAATTGGCAAGTCTTTTGTCTTGTTTCAAAAAAAATACGGATACAACTACTTTTCTCCACATCTCTCTCGTTCCTCAACATTTCATTGGCTCTAGTTTTACTTGAGGAAGAGTATAAGTCCTTCGGTAGCTCCATTGGCAACCATGAGACGAGCACAACAACTTGACCTTCAGGCAGGTGATAGACTGAGCTCCGGCGCCGGCATGGTCGCCGCCGCGTGGCTGACCGCCATGGACGTCAGGGTGGACGGCGGCAAGCACTCTCACGAGTTATGCGGTGCCTGGGTGTGGCTGCTCCGTTCGCATCACAGACGGCCTCGACCACCAAGGTAAACGCTCGCCGGCGGCCGCCCGCACATGCTAGAGGTGCGAGGGCAGGCGAGCAGCAGCCCAGGTGGAGCATGTGCAGGGAGGAAGCAACGACCTCAGTGCTATGGAAAGGGCCATCACCGGTCGATAGCATGCGCAGCCTTGCGGGCCCGACCGGAGGCGAGCAGTAGCCTAGGAAGAGGAAGAATCATATCTAGAGCTTGGTCATGTACTCTTGTCAATGGACGATAGGGGAAGAAGGAGAAGGTCACTGGCTCACGGGTTGACAACAAAAGGAAAATAAGAGTTGGCTATCCAAACAATGAATTGTAACAGCCCGGTTCTACTTTTTGCTAACCCAAACAAAGTTTTCTATAAACTCGTTAACGATAAAAAATATTGTAAAACTGGTTTTGCGAAAATTCAGCTAAAAACTCGTACTATATATACCCATGGATAAAATTCACTATCCAAACAACGCCTACAAGTACAAAGCTGAGCCAATTCAGTCGAATAGTTACCGTGCGAGGTGCTCTTGGGTCGTCTAACTCCTTTTGATTTTTTCCGAGATGGCAACAAAGTCAACTCATTGATGCAAATTAAAACAACATTTTACCAACTGAAGTTTTCTCTAAATAAACACAATACGTCTGCATCATATCAAAAATATTGGAATGAATGCAAACAACATTGATCGGTCCCCCGCAAAAGCAACAACAACAACATTTTTTTGAGGAACCGGCAGGAGCACTGCCTTTTCAAATAAGAAGGAGAATAACGTTTATGTACAAGAGTGTTCCAGTTTTTTGAGGAGAAACCGGACAAAACCCCCTAAAAACCCACACGATGGCACTAATCAGCCAATACCGGCTGCCACCTGTGCCCGACCAAAGGCCAGAGACCTTTGCTTGATGTCTTCGAAGGCAATAGCTTCAACCTCTAGGTGCGTGAGGCGAGTTCCATTGAAGATGCGTCAGTTTCGCTCCTTCCAGATGTTCCAGATGGTGAAAAGGAAGCGGCCGCTCCGCCTTCTTCTGTCATTCTTGGGCAAATTGATGGTGAGCGAATCCCACCAGTCCGAAATCCCCATCGAAGGGGGAAACGTGGGCGTGGCCCCAGAGTCCTCTCCCGTCCACACCTGGACGAGAGACCAAACTGCGGTGGCAAATGGGCAGTCCTTGCAGAGATGAGTGGCCGTCTCCGGAGCCCAAAGGCAAAGGGGACAGCAAGGGTCGTGCGGCCAGCCATGAAAGGCTAGCATGTCGGACATGAGGATCTTCCCGTGGAGCACAAGCCAGGCGAAGAACTTACATTTTGGCTCAGCATGTGCCTCCCAAATCTTGGTTGGGGAGAACCTGGGATAGGATCTAGAGAACTGGGCCGCATAAGCCGAGGCAGTAGAGTATATGCCATTGGGGGTCCACCGCCAAGTGATGGAGTCCTCCTGGTCCGGGTTCAACACCACCTGAGTGATGACTGAAGCGAGGGCAATGAACTCCTGCAGGTGGGCAGGCGATGAAAGATGGGCAACCGATCTGATCCAGTTCTCCTCGTGGAGCTCCTTCATCATAGATCTCCGCTTCCTGGTGGCAATTTTGTACAGCTCCGGGAAGGCCCGGGACAGAGGGCCCCGTCCTGTCCAATCGTCGTGCCAGAATAAGGATTTTCTCCCATTGCCGAAGGATATGGTGGTAGAAGCCCTGAAGAGCGCCATATCCATCTCATCACAAGGCACCGCAGAGCCCACCCATTGGTGGTCAGGATTAGTCCACAAAAGCCAAGGCCAGCGAAGTCGGAGTGCCCAACCAAATCTCTCGAGGTCTGTGCTTCCCAGGCCCCCCATGGGCTTAGGCCGGCAGACAGTCTTCCAGTTGACCAGAGAGTGTCCACCAAACGCGTTTTCTGAGTCTTCCCCACATCAGATGAAGTCACGAGTGATCTTATTGAGCTTCTGGATTTCCCAAGTGGGGAGCGGGAGCGCAGTGAGGTGATGACTTGCGATGGCGCACAACACGGACTTTGCAAGGGAGACCCTGCCCGAACGCGCCAGATTCTTCCCCTTCCAACCCGGCAACCTGCCCATTGCCTTGTCCAGAAGAGGTTGAAGGTCAACCCTTCTGAGCCACCTGGTATGTAGTGGGAGACCCAGGTATCAGCCGGGGAACGAGGCCAGCTTGGCCGGGAAGGCTGAGAGGATGGCCGGGAGATCAATGTCTTAGCAGCGAACGAGAAACACCTCGGTCTTGCTGACATTTGTGATGAGGCCTGATGCATCCCCAAAAAAGGCAAGGATTAGAGCGATGGCGTCGATCTCTTCTTTGACCGGGTTAGCGAAGATGCCAGCATCGTCCGCATAGAGAGAAACCCTGCAGGAGGCCGGCCGCGCCATGATGGGCTTGAGGATCCCAGCCTGGGAAGCCTCCCTGAGCATAAGTTGTAGAGGATCGATGGCCAGAATGAAGAGCATATGAGACAGCGGGTCACCCTAGCGAAGGCCTTTTCCATGCGCGAATGGGTTCCCGGCTCCCCATTTAACAACACCCTGGAGGAAGATGAAGCGAGGGTCTTGCAGATCCAGTCCCGCCAGTGCTGATAAAACTGAAAAACATCGATCGGTGATAAAACTGAAAGTTCCATCAATGTTTTTAAACTTGGCGTCTCAAGTGAAAACACTATGGAAGACTGAGCCTACAGAAGCTGGGATAGTAACCTCGAAGGTTTTGAAAAGCCGCTTGAACCGCCTACCCTAATAGTCAAGGTTCTGATGTCCCCAATGCATCATGGTTAGAGAATTTTCAACAGACGCCCAATGCGCGGCGCGCTAAAAACCAGTTTGCAGCGTGCCAATCGCCTGGTTTGGCGCGGCGGACAGCGCTGGCTCCAACAGCCGCAGTAAAATGCAGTGTTAGAATAAATTTGAGGCACTCTGCCGATCATCCGAGGACCAAGCAATCACACGAGCACGACACCGAGATTTGTTAACGAGGTTCACCAATATGGCTAAATCCTCGGGGCCTGACTATGGGCGCTCCTCCCCATGATACCGCTACAATACCGCACCCGGTCGCCCTGGACGTCGACACATGCTGCCGACTTCCCCTGCGTTCAGGTGCTATTATGTTGGCATAAGTTACATCTTGTGTCTACCCTCACTATATATGAGAGGCCTAGGATACAAGTGTCCTACTTGGACACGACTCCATATCCTATATAAACACAATACAACTACAAGTCCAACTGTAAGCTACCTTGTACACTATATTCGACACAACTCTAACAAACTCCACCTTGGCGAATATTCTCCACCACCATGAATTCATCAATGCGTCAAACTTCCATGTACATTGGACTTGAGCTTATCCCGTGAGTTCTGCTACTACTCCAAAGACTCCATATGACTCCACCTGCAACTTGTAGTCCCTTCTTTTCTTGACCACGTCAACACTCGAGCAAAATTAAGTTCCACATTACTCTAGTTTGTGCTCCCAACTTCCAGAGTATCAGCCCAAAGCCATCACACACTGATCACTGACCTGCGTGAAAGTGAACAGCTCACATATTGAGTGTCACACATAAGAGTTACCTGAACTCAACATCATCGCTCCTTTCTTGACTGCATGTCTGAAACTTGAAGGAATTTCACCATTGCTTGTAATCATCATGAGTCAAATTCGTAGTTGTCTCACCACATGTATGACCACCAGAGCCCTGGCCCGTCTCCATGTCCTGTGCTAACTGCATGCCTCGACGCTATTACCGCGTCGAGCCTCCGCTGTCCCGATCAAGTCTCAAGGGTCGCGAACCCACACCACTCAACCCCCACTACAGAGTACCATCGGTCATCACCGACCAACGATGAGTTTCACGCTTCCATCAGACCACTGGGCTCTAGTCTGAATTATGTGTCCCTTGCTTTTCCCCTTGCTGAATAGGCTTTGATTCCCTAGATCCTTACACCGTAGCCCCTCAATCCAGCTTCGAGTGAAGTCTTTCGGACTCCAACTCCACCTTCAATATGACTCCATGGTAGATGATCAGTCCACCCTTGTGCCCCGTTGACATCAATATCTCATGTGCGCACCATCTTGAATCAACCCCGCGTCATAGTCTTGTCAAAGTCACACAAGCCGTCGGGCCTGTGCCACGTGTTTCCACGCCCTAGAAGTTGGTCACCATCAACATCAGGCTCTTATGTCGCTACGCCGATCCAAGCACCGTCTTCTGTACCAACCGACTCACGTCGATCTATCAGACTGACAAGCCTGACCCAGCCGAACTTCCCCGACTGCAACCATCTGTAACTCCTCACAGTTCTCATCATCCGTCTGGCTTGACATCCCGCAACGCCTTCAAGCATCCCTGTTGTGCCAACAAATTTTCACCCTTGTCTGCCATAACCCAAGGTTTTTGGTTCCACGAACTTCTTCACCTCAAACCTGGAACCCATTGACGTCCAGGTTCTTCGTACGAATGACCCTGTGAAAAAACCATCTGAGATTTCCACGCAACTCTACTTGGTCTTCACATGAACAACTCATGTCTTGCTATAACTCCTGATGCTAAGCTAATTGCTTTGTCAATGCCTTTTACTTTCCGATGCACTTTGTCTAGAGCAGCCTTGATGTTGCATGTCTCTCTCTCGGCCACCAGGAGAACACGTCTCCTCTAGGGACTCGGTCCCCCTTTTTTCTATCAAACAAATCCCACGTCCAAGCTTCGGCTTGCACACGTATGCTACAGCTCTCACGCACGACCCAACACCGAGTTAGCGCCTTGGACATTCGGGCCTCTTGGCAGCCGCTCACGACCCTTATGGGCCTCAGCTCAATCATTGAGCCGCAACCTCCACTGCCGCTGGCTTGCCCTAGCAACGTCTGCCTGCACATGCTGCTTTTTCCAGCGATTTCCCCTGAGCCGCCACCGCTAGCATGCATTTCTGATCGCTGTACGCTCGCTCGATTGATCCTCTGATCCATCGCCACACGTCCCTTGCTAACGCAACCCGCACAAGTGGCTAATCCAACACCAGCTCCAACCGCTGCTTTTCTTATCTCGCCGAGAACTCCGTTAGCTTTCGATTGCTTCTTTTTCAATCTTGTCGAGAACCACGCCATAGCCAGCTGCATCTCGAACTCGATATTTCTTCTAAATCAACAGAACCGCAACCTCCTCGTAACCTTGCTCATGATACCACTTGTTAGAATAAATCCGAGGCACTCTGTCAATCATCCGTGGACCAAGCAATCACACGAGCACGACATTGAGATTTGTTAACGAGGTTCACCGATATGGCTACATCCCCTGGGCCTGACTATAGGCGCTCCTCCCCATGATACCGCTACAATACCGCACCTGGTCGCCCTGGACGCCGGCACATGCCGTCGGCTTCCCCTGCGTTCCGGTGCTATTATGTTGACATAGATTACATTGTGTGTCTACCCTCGCTATATATGAGAGGCCTAGGATACAAGTGTCCTACTTGGACACAACTCCATATCCTATATAAAACACAATACGACTACAAGTCCAACTGTAACCTACCTTGTACACTATATTCGACACAACTCTAACATGCAGCGCGCAAAAATGCAGCGCGCGCGCTCTCGCACAAACAACATATGCGCATCAAACACAAGCAAGAAGATCAAACACAAATAAAATAAATCAACAATAAATAGTTCAATTTCGTTATTACAACTCAAACAAATAGTTTATCTTTCAATACAACAAATAGTTCAACAATACAACATCAAACGCACAAATCATGATGCTCTTTGTCGGCCATTCCAAGCCCACCACTCCTCAATGAGATCCTTCTAAATATCATCATGCACTGTGGGACATCGAATGGCATGATAGGAGGCGACAAAACGGGCCACCCTTTCAGCCCTCCACCGCACTCGCACAGGATGTCCCAAGAGCTCATAGTGAGGGTAGTCTACATCTTGGAAACACTCATTCTCGATGATCGTTTTGTGCATGATCACACAAGCGTGCATGATGTACCAAAGCATCTTTTAATCCCAAAATCTAGCCGGTCCTCTCACTCAAATTGGGCTTGCAAAATCCCCAAAAGCTCTCTCCACATCTTTTCTAGCTGCCGCCTGAGCATTATGGAAATCAAGATTTTTCTTACCTTCCAGTTTTTTCAACGGCTTCACAAATATTTGTCACTTTGGATAGATGTCATCCGCAAGATAGTAGCCATAGTTGTATGTACGACCATTTGCTACAAACTGCACCAGTGGCAGTTCACCATTTGCAATCTTATTCATCAGTGGTGACCGGTTGACAACGTTGATGTCATTCAAAGATTTAGGCATTCCAAAAAAGCATGCCAAATCCAAGTCTCTTGATCGGCCACCGCTTCAAGGATTGTAGTGGAGCCCTTTTTTTGGCTGTCGAATTGCCCATGCAATGCCTTTGGACAATTCTTCCAACTCCAATGCATGCAATCTATTGAGCCAAGCATATCTGAGAAGCCGCGAGCTTTGTTCATCTCCAATAGCCTTGCGGCGTCTTCAACATTGGGAGATCTCAAATACTCCTAGCCAAACACTTGCACAATTCCAACTGCGAAGCGCTTGACACACATGATGGCTTGGCTCTCACCCATGGCCAAGTGATCATCAACTAGATCAGTGGGGATACTGTATGCAAACATACGCAAAGCGGCTGTCACCTTCTGAAAGGTGCTATGCCCGAGCTCTCTGGCGACATTCCTTCTTTGCTGAAAAACTCGGTCATGGCTCGCTAGTTTCTCTGCAATGCACCTGAACAACTCAGTGCTCATCCTAAACCGGCGACAAAAGTACGACTCGAGGTATGTGGGATTTTTCACAAAATAGTGCCTCGTCAATCTGTTGTGGGCATCGATCCTATCCCTCTAAATTTTCTGTCGACCCATAACCAAACCACCGTGCTTTGGTTTTTTATTGATGTGCATAGTTAGGATCATTGCAAGATCCTCCTCCTCTTCCATATCAAATTCTTCTTCGCAAGAATCATATGATGAACTCATCTACAATGTTCAATTTAAACTAGGCTATAAAAACTACAAACAACATGCACCAAATTCATGTAAAAAAATGTGAAATTGAAGCAATATATACCTTGCGGGCGTTTTGTCGAACACCTTGTGGGTGCCGAGCGGCAGTGGGCGGCCGGGTGCTGTTCGTCAGAGGACTGCCTCATGCGACGGGCGGCGGTGACTAGAGCCGCGGCAGAAGAAATGGGGTGGCGCGGGCGACGGAACGGTCGCCGAAAGAAATGGGGTGGCGCGGGCGACGACGGCGCCAGCGGCTGGATGGGGTAGGTGGAGTTGCGAGCGAGCGCTCGAGAGTCCAGCGCACGGGAGCAGACGCATCAAATAAGCGGTGTGCGATGGTGTTTCGCCCGACGCGCTGAACTAGATATGCCACGCGCGCGGTTTTTGCACCTCCGCTGGAACGCCCAGAGCGGTAGCGCCCGCGTAAAAAACACTAATTTTCAGGGCGACACTTATATAGCGCGGCTATTGAAGATGCTCTTAGGGGGCACACCCTCTGCATGCCAAGTTGTTGAGTCGTCGTTTCCTAGTCGTATCGGTGATGAAGAAGACCAGGGGAAAGAATGAATACGAGAACCAATGAAAACTCAATTGGCACTATCGTCGCCACAACCCCCCAACAAACAAGAAGCGCTGGACAACAATCTACAAGATTTTGAATTCAACAACCTACGGAACTAAAACACCACAAGATCTCCAGGTGGATCGTGTCAGGCATGACGATAACACCAGGACGAAGACAACGTTGTGGACTTCTATGCTCCACTAGAAGAACGCCCGTGCGTTGCAACGGGGCCACATTAACTTTAAGAGTTCAATATTACGACATTGGCAACCCTTTTTACCATCAAATCATCACACACACACTCTCTCCCTCCCTCTTCCTCACTCTTTCTCCCCCTCTCCCTCTCTCTAACACACACACACACACATATCCATCTTATTGGGTATGGGACCATAATTCATCTATTTCACACACACACGATAGTGCATAACAATATGGATTATGTGTATTATATTTGCCACCAGAACTGAGGGAATTAACTTTAAGAGTTCAATATTCTGACCATGGGATATTTAGGCTGGCGTGTATGGGAAATCAAAGCTAAAAATGACTCGATGAGTTAGGGATACATCAATAAATATTATAAAAAGTGATAAAAACAAATCTGCAGCAACTCGCGACCCCACGAACTCGTATTCGCAATGAGCAAGTTAGTGAGGCCGCCACGGTAGGCTAGCACCAAGGGACAAGGGCAACAACCGCCTTCCCATCCAACCTACTGATTCTGCTGGCGCTACTTTCATCCTAAGCCCATGAGTACCGCTAGTGTGTTGCCACGTACGGAGAAACTACAAACTGAAATTTTCATCCAAACCATGAAAAATGTTAATGTTCCTCTCCTCTCCCATCCCTCGTGTGAACATATCCAATTCGTGGTTGGCTCGCTACATTTAGCGTAGCTCTGATGTGCACTGCCCTCGCTCTTGATTAGTTGCCGCAGTGCCACGCATCTACGCCAACAAGCTGGGGAAACAAATGCAAATGTTATACCGAGTCAAAATCAACCATCCCGCAATCGTAACAATAGAAAAGATAATAACCAAAATTTAATAGAAGAACTACTGCTTGGCTCCTAGATCCATCTCGATAGCCCTTGATCTGGCTGCTGAGCTTCTCCTAGCTGCCTCAACATCACGTCATTACCAAACATGTAGTGGATGCCTAGTGGGACAAGGATTAAGAAATAACATGAGGTGAAAAATACGATGGCTATCAATTCCATAAGACGATCCAAGTAATTTGACAAAACAGATCGGGAGCATCTTGTATAATCTAAAAAAGCAACTAAAAATATGAGAAATGAATTGATGAAAATCAGCCCATGCTCTCATTTATGCTTGCTTTTGTAATGGGAGGCAAGGAATGGGGATACCGGGAGAAGAAAGGAGCACATGGACGGCAAGCCTCCACCACCGGCAAGTGGGGTTGCTTCACATCCAATCTCCACGGCCACCGCCTCCATGGGGACGAACTCCCATGTTCACAACCTGGCTCCCAATCGGCCGCTGCCTCGCCGACCTTGACGACGAAGTAGCCCCTCCCTTCGATCCCATTTGCAACGGAGGCAACACCCATCCCAGCGGACGGGTCCGTGGTGAGATCCCTACTGGATTGTGGTCGCGCCTCCCCAAACCTCACCGCGGGACACATGGGAGGGCGCCGTTGCCATGGTCAGGCTTGGATGGGGAAAGGAGGCGACATAGCAGCAACGACGCCTTCGCCGGGATTGGTGGTGACGGCGGCGGTGAGCGAGCGGGAGGACGGCGGTGGCGAGAGAGTAGGAGGGTGGTGGCGGCAGTCCATCGGCCGCCGTGACGTGAGAGGAGGATGGGGATGGGGCTGCGATCTGGACGTATGGAGCGTCCGAGAGGAGGGGAAGCAGGCGGCTGGGTTTTTCCATCGTGCGGGGTTTGGGGGAGGTCAAACGAGAGGGTTTTTTTCGTGCGGGAGGCAGAGCAATGAGGGCAGACGTAGGGAGACGAGACGCGGTCGGTTGGTAGGAAAAGAAAAGTTACGCATTTTTTTAGGCAGTAGAGATGATCGATGATAAGAAAGGGAAAATCACATCAATATAAGGAAATATCCCATCAATACTTGATTGATTGTGATTTATTTTTTATATGGTAACTAATCTGATGGGTTTATGTGGGTGGTCCATCAATACTTGATAGATTGTGATTTATTTTTTATATGGTAACTAATCTGATGGGTTTATGTGGGTGGTGAAGCAAAAAGGCAGGTGGGAGGGAGACGAAATAAAACCAGCGAAATAAAACCACGAAAGTAGTGAGACGGAAAAACCCAGCGAAAAATAACTGGCGGACTATTCACCAACTGCTCCATTAGGAGTAGAGATTACAACCCTCTGGTAGTCGGATCAATCATTGCATATGCCAGAATCAGGCATATGGATAGTATCAAATACTCCCTTCGTTTCATAATATAGTGCATATAGATATTTTTCAAAGTCAAACATTACAAACTTTGACCAAGTTTTTTTAAAAATCAATTATATCTACAATATCAAATTTATACAATATGTAAATATGTCTTTGTGATGTATCTAATTATATGCAGTTTTATCATAGATATCAAATTATGCAAATTTATCACAGATATGAAATTATCAAAAAAAAATGATCACATATATGCAGATTTTGGACCTCCAAAGTAGCTTATCAAAGACAAAACCTTTGTTGTTAAAAGAATTTGTTTGGAGCAACACCCTAGACATGCCATCGGACTCTAGATATGCCCCCTCTCCCGCCCCCCGCTCGACAATGATGCCAGAAAAGGAAACTATACCCGCTAACCACCAGCCACAAACTCAACACATGACTTGCCATCTTCCATTTACCGCCGATGTAGACCACTGTCTACATTCGCTCATGCCCTATCCTCAGCTTGCTGTCCTAGGTTTTGGCTCTAACTTGCTCCCTCGCCTTCAAGG
>NC_041387.1:400686145-400696266 GCF_002162155.2 Triticum dicoccoides
GGCGCGGATTTACGGTGCACGATGATTATTGTTTGCGAAGCCGAACATATTCCCACCAAACCTGGCCAAGTGGACCGCGGGCCTGCCAGTGATCACACGTGCTCACTGGCCTGGCCCAGCACGCGGCACCCCTTGAGCCGTGCATGGCTCGGCACGACACGATCCATTTAATTTTTATATAGAGGCAAAAATAGCCCATTGGGCCGAAGTACGCGGCCCAGGAGCCGTGGTCGGGCCTGGAGGCGCGGCACGCGGGCCGGCACAATACGGCCTGTTAAGTAAACGTGGCATGGCGGGCCTCGTGCTGTGCCAGGTTTGTTCCCACGCGTCGGTCTGATTTTTCTTCCTTCTCACACTCGCACGGCGCGGCCCAATCCCCGACCAGACGTCGCTCCCTGACCCTTCCCCTCCAACGCCGAAGCCCTAACACGCAGCTCCGGCGGCTCAGCTCGCAGCCCTCGCACCTTCGTTCCCAGCGCGCGCGTACCCCCACGGACGGCTCACCGGCGAGGCGCAGCTTTCTTCGACCCCCCGGTTCGTCTCTCCCTCTCTCTCGATTCCCTATACTACTCGCGTCGCGCCGATGCTTACAAGGTGTTTGCTGTAATGCCTCACCAGACGAAGCAGGCGGGGAGCCTGACGCCGCAACGCGTGGCTTTGGCCAGATGACGAGGACCAGCGGCGCGAACGGCGGCGGGCAGCAGGGGTCGGGGAAGCTCCCGCGGAAGCGCTTCTACCGGGCGCGCGCGCACAGCAACCCGCTCAGCAACCCGCAACCAGCAACCCGCACAGCAACCCGCTTCTACAAGTAACAACAAGCGATTAAAACTAGTATCATATACTCAGAACTTTTACCAAGTGCTAACTGCAAGGTCATGGACATGGATACATAGTTCATAGAAAATGCATGTGCCTTGGGCATGCCCCCCTTGTTCCAAATAAGAAAAAAGAATGTGCATTATGCATTTTAGTAGGCCAAATATGTCAATAGTTTATTTGTTTTGTTTTCTGATAATGGACAAGAATTTCCGCTACAGAAGCATGCTTAATCGAGTATGTGATGGCATAATACCATGGATTTGTATTCAAACTACTTGTTTACTCTAGTTGAATAGTTCAAAGTTCAAGGCGCAATTTATAATTGCTTGCTTTGTTTGTCATATTTTGATACAGGTGACCGAGTATGTCAAAGAGCGGGTTCTGGCTTTGAGAGCATCAAACCCAGGACAGTATGACAACATATCCGTTGTGCGCACCAATTCAATGAAATACATTCCTAACTACTTCGGAAAGGCTCAGCTCTCCAAGATGTTCTTCCTGTTCCCTGATCCTCACTTCAAGGAGAAGAACCACCGGAGGAGGGTGATTAGCATGCATTTGCTCGATGAATACGCTTACGTGATGGAAGTGGGAGGAATCATATACACTATTACTGATGTAGAGGAGCTTGGTATATGGATGCGCACGTGTCTGGATGCGCACGTGTCTGGAGAAGCACCCACTCTTCGAAGCTGTTCCCGAGGAAGAGATAAAAGTCGATCCAGTTGTGAAGCTACTGTCTAGTGCCACCGAAGAAGGTCAGAAGGTCGCGCGGAATGGAGGGCAGACTTTCCAGGCCATCTTCAGGCGCATCTCCTTGCAAGAGGAATAAGCAATTTTGGAAGTTGCTAAGCTCTTAGCACTTGTGTACTTTCCTGGACTTTGCTAGATGGATCTGTGACATTTCTATACATTTCTGTAGCATGATTTCACTATGCAGTAGTCTTACGTAGCTCTGCTATCTCAAATGTTTGGTTCTACTTTACAATATTTTTTTTTGGAAGATTGCCATGAGTTCACTCTCAGATGATGCGAGTTCTCTGCATTCCCATGTTCTGGTATTGCATGTTTGAGAACTGATATTTCTGTTTGGAAATTGGTACCAGGTTGTTTGTGTATGCTCATATTTACGCAAATCTGTAAGTGTTGGAAGTTGCTTCATATGTGGACATAAAGAGAGATACTTTTGCACACGATAACTTTTTATAGTATGGGAATATTCAATAATGATGAAAAATTATGTTCCCATATGAAAAGTGAAAATGACTCTTCTGAATTCTACAGTTTGAAGAAAATACAATCACAACTTCATAATGTCGCCATCATGTAATAACTGGTAACACCAACTCGTCTCTGAATGTTGTTAATCCAGTTACATCTGAGGCAAGCTTTATCCAATTACAGTAAATCACCAACTGAGATACCCTGTTCAAGCAGTTTGATTTCCTGTATGCCCACTGCCTATCCCGAAGGCATGATGTACAGACTACACAGCATGTCCATGAGAACAATCACAGAGCAAAATTTCCAAGTTCCAAGTTGCATGGAGTCCTCACATAGGATAATTTCATCTAGCGCTGACTATTTCGTCCTTGTCGGGTTACATGTTTCTGGTTCCATCTACATAAGCTTCCAGAATCCGGATGCAAAGGAGCGATCAACAGTCCATTAACAATCAGAATAACCACCTAAAGACAGAGTTCCCATATTCTACTAACTTCCTAACATTTGATCTTTGTCTCGAACTTTTTGTCAGAACAGAACCTCACACACCTCTGTTGGCTGGAACAAGTTTGAGAAGCTTTGCCAGATCATATGAGTTGAAATCCCTTCGGAAACAAAGGCTCAGGTCCAATGGAGTTTTCCCACCCCGTAATGTGTAAACATAAATCCAAACAACTTATGAGTTCAGTGTTCAGGATCATCTTTTGGTCCTCAGGTAACATAACACATCAACACATGTAGTTTAGACAGTAGCTTCTGAGTTCAGAGTAAAGAGCAAGATATGCATCGCAGGAATAGTGGTCTAGATAGAACGTCAAGATTAAAGAAGTTGTACAGTGGATATGAACATTTCTCAAGGCGACTGTCGAAATTTTGTGACACAACATACAATGGCATGAGAATGTACACAAAATAGGACCTGAGCGCATCGGAAGCAAATATTATAGATCCAAAAACATTAAACCAAAAGGGCCATACATTGGTTCTTCTTGTCTGATCAGCACCATTGACAAGCAATATCTTTGTTATATCTCGATTTCTACTCTGTACCGCTAAATGCAGTGGTGTCCAGCCATCCTGCATGTAAGGAAAAATATGAGAAAATAACTTAATGTCTCAGAGTGGTTGAGCTGGTAAGAGAAGTGTGTCCTTTCAACTTACAACATCAGCAACGTTAACATCGACCCTGTACTTAATCAGCAGCTTCACGGTTTGCAGGGCACCAACTTGAACTGCATAATGTAGTGGCGTGGCTCCATCCTGCAAATGGGGCAGACTAAATTCAAGGGCCAACGTACAGGAATAATCTTAAACTTCAAAGATAAGAACTACATTGTTGCTAGTGAGGAACCAAATCCATCTGACAAGTGCTAAAGTGTAAATGCCACTTTCCAAAGTTCAGTTAGTATCTTCCACTTCATTATGGGATTAGAGAAAAATAAATCATAAAAAGGATATTGCTGTTTACCCTATCTGTGACATGAGGATTTGCTCCTTTTCTTAGGAGATGGCTAATGACAGCCTCCTTTTTGCCTATTATCGCCTTGTGAAGAGGAGTAAAACCATCCTGTATCAGCAACACTCCCAATATTAGCACCACTATCCTAGATGGGATTTTGGACAAGCATCGCAACAAATAAAGCGGGAGCCTACTTTATCAACTAAATCAATATCAACACCATTGTCCAGCAGCTTGTCCATGAGAGGTATCTGCAGCGCCAACGCATATGTATGAAGCGGATGCCATTTGGGCTGCACCAAGCAATGCAATTTCAGAAGTTAGAATCAACATCCAACATTCCAACATGCCACATATCTGTATCACTCGCTGCTCAGATGTCCTAAAAAAAGATATGCTTATATGCTAGAAAGATCACCCTTCCTGTCTCTGCATCATTTGATGTGATGCACAAAGCCAAATGACACCCGAGACATGATGTTGAAATCAGCTACAAAATGGTAACAGATGTCGCGCTGTGCCTAGCGTCAACGATACCAGCCACCACCAAACACACTGCATTTTACTTTTACAACTAGCATAACCACCTAAAGTCCAAACAGCACTAAACCTGAAAGAACAACTCTCCAACACAGTGGGAGACACTTAGAAAATGGACAGTAAGATAGTGAAACACACTTAACTGATGATATTTTGGTGACATCAGCTGTCTCATTCTGATCCAAGATAGACTCTTCTTCCGGCGTTAAGAGAAGCTCGATTTCTGGACGGATAAAATAGCGGCACAATAAGGTGTACAGTTAAAAAAACTGTAACTCCAGTTTTTTTTTTTAAAAAAAAACTGTAACAGCAAAAATACTGAAATGAGAATTGAGAGGCATAAACAGCACAATCTTTTTTAGAGTGCAAACTAGAAGAACAGAAGCACATCAAGAAAATTCGGAGGAGTAAATTTAGCTCGGAGACCCAGTCGATACCTCTCCGGAGCTCCTGCTCTTCACGCTCCTGCTGCCGCCTTGCAACGAGCCTGGAGAGCGGTAAGGGGGAAGGGAAAGGAGAGCTTCTTTGTACGGTCGCTTGCTTTCCGTTATCTTCGTAGTCGCTCCCGGAGCCGTCGTCTGGCTCCTCCCAGAAGGCGTCGCGGGGCACGTGCCGGGGCCCGGAAGGCAATTGAGAGCGGCGGCGGAAGAGAGGGAGATGGACGGTAGTGAGGTAGTGCATCGCGGTGTGAAGCGGGGCGCGGAGAGGCATGGAGAAGGGCGGCGGCGGCGGCGGAGGAGGCCGTGGCCGCCCATGGGAGCATCTCTCGCCCGGCGCCTCTTATCGCAGAGGGGCTGAGCCGAAGGATGCTTCTCCCTGTGGTGTCTTCGCTAGGATTTGACTGTCAGCCCCCACTCCAACCCGTCTACCCATTTGGTCTGCAGAAATCCGTTTGACTCAAAACGGACAGAAAGCCAAACCGAATATCGATGCAAATGAATGGTTGTTCGTTTTTCATCCCATTGACCCATTTTCAAACTACATGTAGACCGAAAAATTTGCGCATGTACGTGACGCCGGTTGGGGTTACCTACCACGGGTAGGTGTAACACCCCGAGATTCATGCCACAGTAATCTCCCACTAATCATGCCATGTCATCATGTTTACCTTGCCTAGTTGCCACTTGTTCAAAACATCAAGTCCAAAATTCAAAATTTCTCAAACATGAATACAAAAATGTTCATCATGTGCCAAATATTCCACAACTAATATTGATGGTAAACCAACATTTTTGCAAAGGGTTTAAGTGGCCTAAACTACTTAAAGCAGTGGCTAAAACAATAGTTTAAATGCCTTTTTACTTTATAAAAATTTCAAACTATTTCAAAAGCCTCACAGCCTTTTTGTGGCAGTGCTAACTATTTCAATGTAATTATGTGGCCAAGTCCCACATTTTACAAAATTCATTTGGCAGCCCAAATATTACCATGCTTTTTCTGTAAAAAGAAAAGAGCAGAGGTAAAAGAAAAAGAAACCCCCCCTGACCCCCCTGTGCCTTTGTCATCCGGGCGGCCCAACCCAGCAGCCCACCTCCCCCGGTCGCCTCCCTCCTCTCTGTTCACCCAACCCAGCGGCCGCGCTCGCTGGTCGCCACCGAACCCTGTCGCCGTCCCCGTCGGGGAAGGGATAAGGGCGACGTCCCCTCGACGCCTCGAGCCCTCCCGTCCACTCACTGCACCCCACTCGCGCCAGTCCTTTCCCCTCGCCCGCTTCGTCTCTCCCTCGCACCCCAGATCCCCTCCCCATCGCATCCGAGCGCCACCGTCGCCATGGCTGTGCCATAGCCGCGGCCACCGGCCACCCCGCGCCTCGCCAACACGTCCACGAGACGCGCCGACGACCTCTACCTCGACTACGCCTCGCCATCGAGCTCGAGGAGCACCGCAGGCCACGGATCGAGTTGTCTTCTTCCTCGACGGCCGCCGATGATCCCCTTCCTCCCCGGCGAGCTCTGCTGCTCCTAAGCCACCAAGGGTCTTTCTTGACCGCTCGGTGAGCTCCACTCCATCCTCTCCCCTCTCCTTCCTCGCCTCACCGCGCCCCTAGCCGTAGCTACCGTCCTGGCCGTAGTGCGCCTCCGCTGCCGTGCTCGTCACCGTCGTCCTCGTCGAGGTCGTGCTCACCCGACCTCGCCACCGTGCTCTGGGACTCGCCAGGACCCCATAGAGCCTTCCCAGTAGTCCTCCAGTGCCCTCCAGCCGCAGTTCGCGCGAGGGCCGAACTCCGGCGTCCGCTCCGCCGCTCGCCGCCGTAGCTTCCGGCCGTTTACGGCCGCACCGCTCCCGTAGATGGATGCGGCGTTGAACGCTCGTCCAAATGAGCCGAAGCATGCCCCGAACGAAGCGCCGTAGCGTTCTTCCGGCCAAGTCCGGCGAGCTCCGCCGCGTTTTTGGTCGCCGGAGTTGTCTCCGGCGCCGGCCGCCGACGTGGCACACCTGGGGCCACCCCCCGGGTCACTGCCAGTGGGGCCCCTGGTCCCCTGTTGACCAGTTGACCTGGTCAACTGTGCTGACTGGGCAGGCCCCAGCCACTGACGTGCGGGTCCCACCACTTAATCCTCTAGTTAAAAGATTCTAATAATTAAAACTAATTAGTTTAGTTAATTAGACACTGACAGGTGGGCCCAGTAGTTGTACTAACTAAATTTAGATTAGTTTAAACCCAGTTTAACCCACTGTCTATGACAGATGGGTCCCCCATGTCAGTTTTGACCGGTCAGCCGTCCTATTGGCTGTTGACGTCGCTATGACATCATGCTGATGCAATATTCCTTTTCTATTTTTTTAATTAGTTTCTGAAAATGTTTTAATCTTTATTTAATCATAGAAAATAAACCGTAACTCGGATGAAAATGTTTTCTATATGAAAGTTGCTCAGAAAAATCCAACGATCCGAATACGCGGTCTGTTCATCTGTCACGTGCCCCTAGCATGCTGAACATGAAACTTTCCCCTCCGGTCATCTGTCTAACACAGGTCCGGAACCGGGAAAACATTCCCGGTTGAATTCCCCCTTCACCTTTATCGTGTAGCCATACGTTAGGTCACTCCCGGCACAACATATTGCCACGTTATGCTTTGTGATGCTATGTTTGCTTTATATTTACTGTTTCTTCCCCCTCTTCTCTCCGGTAGACCCCGAGACCGATGCTGCCCCTGTGATCGACTACGTCGACGACGACCCCTCCTTGCCAGAGCAACCAGGCAAGCCCCCCCCCTTTGATCATCCCGATATCGCCCATTCCATTCTCTCATGCTTGCATTAGATTTTGCTACTGTTAGTGATTGCTCCTATTCTGATGCATAGCCTGCTTTTGTATTTGTTGTTGTACCTTACCTGCTTATCCTAAACTGCTTAGTATAGGTTGGTTAGTGATCCATCAGTGACCTCCACCTTGTCCTTGTTGCCCCTGCTTCATCATTGAAGACCCGATCAACGGGATTGAAGACCAGGTCCCGACACCGCACATCACTTTCCCCTTAGTTGCTTGACACTGCTGGGTTACTATCGAGTGCCGAGGGTGAGACCTCTACAACACTTCTGATGTTAACCCTGTAGTGTAGCTATTCGGTTGTGGTCATCGAGGGTGATTCCGCCTTAACCACTTCCGATACGACTCTGTCGTGCAACCCCTCAAGTGTGAACCTCGGGGGTGATTCCTCTTACGTTCACCTTGATGATTACATTGAGTGGAGTTCACCGGGGGTGATTCCTCGGGTTTTCCCCTTGATGTTTAGACACACAGTTACTATGATTACTATGACTTTACACTGAACCATGTTACTAAAGACGGGTCGACCCTGAGGGGTACCCGCGCGAGCATAATTGCGAGTGATGTGGAGGCGGGTTGACCTGGAGGGTACCCGAGAGTTGAATACGAGGCGTGGCCGGGCATTCTTAGCCCTTGCCGCAAGTCCTCGAGACGGGGCAACGGGGTCACATCTTTCGTGAGTCTCTGCTTGTTACCGCGCGTTCCCAATCCACTACGATTTGGATATTTGATCCGAGGGGCCTCTGGCCTGATAGCACTAACCATCACGTGGGCATAGTATGGGCGTTCTGCGTCGTGTACATCAGCCGAAGCTTAATAGACGTCAGCGACGGAGCGGCGTGCGCCGGGTTGGACTGGTAAGCTCCTGCCTTTTTAGGGAGGTAGCTAGGTCTGCTCACCGGCCGCCCACGCAACATGCAGGAGTTCCCGGGGCGATGGCCCATGACCCCTGGGGGCATAGGTTTAGTCCGGCGTGCTTGACCTCTCTATTAAGCCTAGGTCGGGTTGCGGCGTATTGTTTGGCCGAGGCCGGGCATGACCCAGGAAAGTGTGTCCGGCCGGAGTCAATCGAGCGTGGTGGGTAAGTTGGTGCACCCCTGCAGGGAAGAACTAATCTATCGATAGCCTGTCCTACGGTAACGGACACTTGGAGTTGTATCCCGATCGATACAACTAGAACTGGATACTGGTGATGAGAATTGGATGGTGATGAGATCTGGGTTGTGATGATAACTGGATAGTATGGCTCTGGGATTTCTTTCTCGCAGGGAGTCGAGAAAGGATCTCCGGCCGAGGTTGATAACACCACTGCTGCTTTACTTTATGCTACTCTACTTCCTCCTATTGCTGCAAGATGGTGGGTTCGAGAAGATGCTAGTCTTTGATAGGACTAGGCCTTCTCTCTATTCTGGCATTTCTGCAGCCCAGTCCACATATACAGCCTTCCTTTGATAATGTTGCATATGTAGTGTAGATCCTTGCTTGCGAGTACTTTGGATGAGTACTCACGGTTGCTTTGCTTCCCCTTTTCCCCCTTCTTTCTTCTTTCTGGTTGTCGCAACCAGATGGTGGAGCCCAGGATCCAGACGACACCACCGGTGACTACTACTACCCCGAGGATATCTACTACTTCGTGGAGACCGCCGACGACCAGGAGTAGTTAGGAGGCTCCCAGGCAGGAGGCCTTGCCTTTTCGATCGATGTTGCTTTTGTGCTAGCCTTCTTAAGGCAAACTTGTCTAACTCATGTCTGTACTCAGATATTGTTGCTTTCGCTGACTCTTGTGTTTTCGAGCTTATGTATTCGAGCCCTCGAGGCCCCTGGCTTGTAATATAATGCTTATATTATTTTAATTTGTGTCTAGAGTTGTGTTGTGATATCTTCCCGTGAGTCCTTGATCTTGATCGTACACATTTGCGTGTATGATTAGTGTACGATTGAATCGAGGGTGTCACAAGTTGGTATCAGAGCCGACTGCCTGTAGGTAGCCCCCTTTCCAACTCCTTGGCCGAAGTTGAGTCTAGTCACTGAAAACTTTTACTAACATTGGCTGTGTGGCTTACAGGCCCACGTCGCCATTGGGTGGTATTAGCATCTTTTACTCCTCGTCTATACTCTGGGACTCTGATCTCTCCTCTATTCGGGTTAAACGATTTTGCAAACTCTAACATTAGGTTCTCATAAACACTTCCTCCCGGAGAGCCCGTCAGTCCAGACAATCACTTGGTGCACCAGAAGATTACGAAGATACTCTCCGATGTTCTCTCAAGACTTTGTGCCCACCGCCTTCCCACCGATATATCCTTATGGATAACTACATATAGTTGTTGTTCATACCTTCGTCCCAAGTTGCTCTTGTTTTTACAAGATGCGTCGAAATACTCTCCACTGTTCTAAGAACCCCTCCTGCAACTGCCTTGAAGTTCTTTGCTGCATGAATACTCCTACGAATAATTACTCACAATTACCGTGGATTCTTCATCCCCAGTTGTTTGAGTGTTTCACAAAAGTCTTCGAAATACTATTCGATCTTCTGAAAATCCTCAGCAACTTATTGCTCTTGAAATTCTTGTGCGCTTGCATTATGGTTAAATCCCATAAGCTTAGTAATCTTATTGGCATCCTTTGTCACTATCATTTTGAGCTCGTTGATTCAATATGTTGCAGATGCTCGCAATCCCCAGTCAAAACTAGCATCCGTCCTTTTGACTCAGACGTCACTCCAGACATGAGCTTGTTCTCGTCAAATCAAACCTTGATTGATTGTCGAGGTATGTTTTTTGTAACTTACTTATCTTTTGATCAGA